>NW_015171556.1:350081-392333 GCF_001447785.1 Gekko japonicus
TTCTTTTTGCTTACTGGGGCAGACATCTGATACCCCAAGCCTCTTTTTGTAAGGAGTGTCAATCATTGCCTAGGAATGTCCTGATTTACATAGCAAATCTGGAGAATAACAGCTTTGTGCATTACATTTAATAGGAAAGATGGCCTACTAAAGATGTACCCAGGGTTTCTGTTAATTATTTTAGTGTAATTTTAATATGTGATTATTGGTTTAGAATAATAGAATCATAAAGTTGGGACCTCCTCCAGGGTCATCTAATCCACCCCCCTGCACACCCCCAGTGACCCCTGCTCCATGCCCAGAAGATGGCAAAAAAACTCCAGTATCTCTGGCCAAAGTGGCCTGGAGAAAATTGCTTCCTTGCCTCAAAGTGGCAATCAGCATTTCACTGGGCATGTAAGAAAGGGCCACAAAAACTAAGCACTGAGGCAACCCTTCCTGCCCTCCCTCTCATGATCTGACTTAGTTCACAAAATCCGCATTGCTGTCAGATGGCCATCTAGCCTCTGTCTGAAAACCTCCAAGGAGGAAAGCCCACCACCTCCAGAGGAAGCCTGTTCCACTGAGGAACCACTCTGTCAGGAAGCTCTTCCTAATGTTTAGCCAAAAACTCTTTTGATTTAATTTCAACCCGTTGGTTCTGGTCCAACCTTCTGGGGCAACAGAAAACAACCCAGCACCATCCTGTATGTGACAGCCCTTCAAGTACTTTTAATTTTGTTTGTTTTAATTCTCTGCAAGTGTCCTCAAATACTTCTGGTGAAAAAAGTGTGATTAAAATTCTTAAAATATAGTTGATAAAAAGGCAGGCTGTATTCAAATGCCAGAATCAATTTTTTTTCATGATGTGAAATCTGTGGGATAGTGGATTCTTTCCCTCCCTCTCATCTCTTATACCATCCTGAGGTTGAATAGTTCCTGATTCTGGAGTTCTTTGCAATATCCACAGTTTGTCATGGCATCCAAATATGGACACTTTAACAAACTGGGGATTGTTCCTTGCCCACAAACCAGGACTAAGCCATTGTTTAGAATTAGGAAAAGGATTAAACCATAAAAAATCCTGGTTTGTGGGCAAAAAACAAACCTTGTTTGTTAAAGTTTCAAAATGTGGAAGTGAAACCAAAGACTTATGAAGGCTGTGGTCAGATGACAGGCTTAGCAAGGTTTAGCTGAGCTTCTAATTTTATCAATATTGCTTTGTGCCAGAAAATTTTGTCCAAACATCTACCCTTTACCCACTTCACCGCACACTCACCCTGTGGTTGACCATTGCTGCAGTCGGGCAGCAACCTTTTTTCATTCGTTTTTCATGCATGTGCATAAGCGTGTATTCAAAGCACCGCTCCTTTTTGACAGGTCAGAAATCCCTCTGCCAAATACTGTGATTTCAGGAGTTCCCAAACAACCATAGTTCTCCACCAGAAATCAAACAAGGATTCCAAAGTGACAGCTGTAGCCTTGCCTCCCTAAGGACATGCCTTCAAACTCCTGGCAAGATGGCGGCGGCTAGTGGCCAATGGGATTGCTGCAGGAGCCTGCTAGGATATGTAGTGCCATATGGGTAAAGTGGCTCTACTTTTGTGTGCTCTACAGGAAGTGTTTTGAAACTGTGCTTTTGAAAAACTCAGCGTTTCAAAGCTGGGGAGAGAGAATAAAAGAAGCCTCATCCTGTGTCCTGGTGTTTTTATTTAAAAGCTTGGTACAAAGCTGGAGTCACGCACATAAAAAAGAGGATCCTTCTCAGACTGCCTCCCTACCTCTTTCTGGAAAAAAACCATCTTTTCAATCAACCCCTTCTCCACCCCTTTTGCTGTAAAGCTGTAGGCAGAGAAACAGGCATGAAAAAAAGACAAAGGAGGATTCTCAGCCTGCCGTCCCCCCTCCTTCTAGCCTCAGAGGAAAGCTGAAAGCTTGCTGGTGTCTCTTGGTGTCTTTCTTTGGAATTTTTTTTGAGAAAACCAGTTTTGAACAGCTTCTGTTCAAGAGAGAGAAAAATAAACACACAAGTGGTTTTTCACAACCCTGGCACAACATTCTGATGATGCACACATCACTAACTGACCAAAAAAGGGAGTGAAAATGGAAGGGACGGTTCATACTTCCCAAACAGCTTGAGATCACAACAAAGAGTTCAGACATCTGGAAATGCGGGGTGAAACCAGCTACATCTGTAAGATCAGACTTTCCCAGGTGTTGAACAACTAGCAATCAGAGTGGGGCGAGATGGGGGGGGGGGAATGATGACTGGTGAACGGGATGCTGACAATGCTGTTTAAATGTGCAGTTTAAATCCGCAGAGTAACAGTGACAACATGAGATCAAACAGCTCATTTGATCACAGCCTAATCAGCAAGTATTCAATCTTGGTGTAGCATGGGAAAAGAGTAGACAGAACAAGCCAGCCTGGCTATTTCAAGTTTATTTCCATTTTGTACAAACTGTGGTTTGTTTATGTTATCTGAATGCAGCTGGGGCCTCTAAAATTTTCCTTCAGGTTATTTCAGGCAACTCCTGTAGTGATATTGGGCAGGAAATTAGTTTTCTTGAGTTTCCAGACACAGTCTATTTCTTTTTTTTCTTTTTTCCTTTATTTTTTTTTTAAAAAAGAGGGAGAACGATCCGTGCCCAGGGGATGACTGAGGATCTCCACATTATCGATGTCGGAGAAAGGACGCATGTCCGCCAGCGCAGACCCAGTCTATTTCCAAGGTTAGATTTTGATATTTATAGTTCAGTATTACATATGCAAGGTATTGAAATGTCTTTCTAGTACTCTTTTAGGGCAGAGTAGGTTTGTTTGCTTTTTGCTCACCAAAATTATGTTAGGTCTTTTATAAGATCTCTCTCTCTCTCTCTCTCTCTCTCTCTCTCTCTCTCTCTCTCTCTCTCTCTCTCTCTCTTTCTGTCTCTCTCTCATATAATAGGTCTATACCCAAAGGAGATCTAATAATGCACTTTCAAAAACTGGTTCAGAAATACATCGTAAGGCGGCAGTTCTGAATTGATTAGCTGATACAGCACACACATTTGGTGAGAAGTGATTTTTGCAACCTGATTGTGCCTAGTGAGATATTACAGAATAAGCCTGGGCTGCCAGCTTTTTTTGTTTTCTTTTTGATCTATATATGCATTCCCTTAAGTGTCTTTTTCTGTGGTGGTGGTTAAATATTTTGTTAATTATCAGGAGCAATTACAGAGTGTTGGGGAAAAGTGAAATCTTTTGTATAAACTGACCCATTTTTAGCCATAGCTATAGCCATATTCCTGGTCTTTTACAACCACTATTAATATATTTGAATAATAAATTACATTAAACATGAATTCAACATGTCTCACACAGGTATACAGTGAAAAATACTTGTAAGCATTGGTATGGGTAATGAGTACTAGGTTAACAAGTGATAACTACAAATCATTACAATAATAAATAGTTGCTTGAAATATTCCTTAAGGCATAAATATAAGATTAAGTTTCTCCTTATAGTTATTAGATAGAAGACATTCAAAGTATTGCCTGTTGTTGAGGACGATGCTACTAATACAGAATATTACTAATACAGTAAGAATATAGCAAGCGGTCTGGGACCAGCATACCTTTGGGACTGTCTCTCCCCACATATGCACCAAAGAGTCTGGACTCCGCAGAACAACATCTACTGGTAGTCCCTGGACTGAAAGACGTCCGCTTAGCAACAACAGGAGCCAGGGCCTTCTCTGCCCTGGCCCCTACCTGGTAGAATGCTCTCCCAATTGAGATCAGAGCTCTGTGGGAGTTGCTACAATACTGCAGGGCCTGCAAAATGGAGCTGTTCCTCCAGGCCTTTGGTTGAGGTGGTGGATGTTTCCACCATCTCAGCCTCCCCTGCCCATAGTAGGCCTACAGATGCCTACTATCTTGCTAATGTCTAACAGGAAGCATATTGGTCTGCTCTGGAGTAATGTTATGTTTCTTAGCTGCCCTCCTGTTTTATTTAACTGGTTTATAATTATATGTTCACTGTATTTTATTTCTGTAGTAAGCCTCTCTGAGCCCATCATGGGATAGGGTGGGATATAAGTGCAATAAATAAATAAACACAGCAAGAGACTTCCTGGGTGGGAAGAGGGAGGTGAGAGAGCAGGAGGGGGCATGATTAGAATGCTGATTCTCAGTGGTGGTGTTCTGATCCTCCCCCCAAGGGCTGGGCCACAATAGCATGCCCTGAGGGGGGACCCCGCTTACGACCCTCCCATTTGAGTTTGGTGGACTTCCAAAAGAACCCCGTTCCAATCAGGGGGGTGGGGACGTTCCGGGTACAGTTCCAGGGGTTTGAGGGACTGTTGGAGCTGATAGTGGTGGAGGGAAATCTGGACAGTCCGCTGGGCCGGGCCTGGTTTGCGCCGCTCGGCATCATGGTGGGGGTCGGGGGAGTACTTAAATATGGTCTGCGGGATTTTTCGGAGATTTGTGGGGAGTTCCCGGCTGTTTTCGATGGGGCTTTACATTGCTACAAGGGCCCCCCAGTCTCCTTACAGTTAGACCCCCCTGGTGGCTCCTATTCATATGCGGTTCCGTACAGCTCCACTCGCCATACGGCCTAAAATTGATGCAGAGCTGGACCGCTTGGTGGCGAAACGCCCATCGTGACCCCCCTCAAGCCAAACAGTGAAGTCCGCATCTGTGCGGACTACAAATGCACAATCAATAAGGCCCTCCATGACCACTCATACCCGGTCCCGGTCGTTAGTCATGTTCTGGCCTCGCTAGCGGGAGCTAAGATTTTCGGGAAACTAGACCTGGCGCAAGGTTATCAACAGCTGCCGGTCGATGAGGCCACAGCCACGGCGCAGACCATAGTCACCCACAGCGGGGCCTTTAAGGTAAAAAGGCTACAATTTGGCGTGAGTGTAGCCCCAAGGATTTTTCAACAACTAATGGACTCCTTGTTAAAAGGGATTCCTGAAGTGATGCCGTTTTTCGACGTCTTGATTGCCGCAGCATCCCTCAACGACTTTGCCTCCTGCCTCTGCGCCATCCTGCAACGCTTTAACTCAGCTGGCCTCAAAGTGAAACGGGAGAAGTGCCTCCTCGGGGTTTCGGAGGTGGAGTTTCTGGGGTTCAGGGTACATGCTACCGGCCTTCATCCGGTGAAGAACAAGGTGAAGGCCATCGTGGAGGCTCCCGCCCCCACATGCAAAGCGGAACTACAGGCGTTCTTGGGACTAATAAACTTTTACCACGTCTTTTTGCCACACAAGGCTGCAGTTGCAGAGCCCCTTCACCGGCTGCTGGATAAGTCGGCCACTTGGTCACAGGGCACGAGGGAGGCGGCAGTGTTCAGAGGGGTGAAGGCGCTTTTAATTTCTAACGATGTACTTGCCCATGTTGACAAATCCCTCCCGGTTGTCCTTGCTTGCGACGCCTCTCCTTACAGCGTCAGCTCTGTGCTCGGCCTTCCTGATGGCCGCAAGGTTCCTGTGGCCTACTACTCACGAACTTTAATGGCCGCGGAGTGTAACTATGCGCAAATCAACCGGTAGGGGTTGGCAATTGTAGTGGGGGTGAAAAATTCCACAACTTTGTTTACGGCCACCCCTTCACGATTGTTACGGACCATAAGCCCCTCTTAGGCCTCTTGGCTGCCGACAAGCAAACGCCCCAAGTCTTGTCTCCCCGGGTGCTCAGGTGGGCGCTGTTCCTGGCTGAATACCAGTACCACCTGGAACACCGCCTGGGCAAGGCGATGGGCCATGCCGACGCACTGAGCAGGCTGCCACTGCCCATCGTAGACGCCAACCCCACTCCTGCAATGGGGGTCCTGATAGTTGAGGAACTCCCAGAGCCCCCTCTGCATGCTGCTGACATCGCGGCCAAGTCGAACCTCGACCCCCTCATCTCCTGTGTCTTGGGCTGGGTGGTGAGGGGTTGGTCTACGTCCTCCCTGGGGGCTGAGTTCTCAGCCTTCACCACCCATAAGGATGAGCTATTGGCACTGAAAGGTTGCCTCCTGTGGGGAGACCATGTCGTGGTCCCTAGTGCCCTGAGACAGAGGGTCCTAGCGGCTCTCCACGAGGCACACCCCGGCATTGTAAGGATGAAGGCCCTGGCCTGGAGCTATGTGTGGTGGCTGGGGATCAATGCCAAAATAGAGTTCTGGGTCTGGAGGTGCCAAACCTACCAGGAAGTTTGGCCCAACCCGCCAAGCACGCCAACACAGTCATGGGAATCAACCCGCAAACCATGGTCCCGACTACATATCGATTTCGCTGGACCGTTCCAGGGACTACTATTCTTAGTGACGGTTGACTCCTACTCCAAGTGGCTGGAGGTCAGTCCCATGTCGACCACCTCCACAAAGGCAGTAATCAGATTCCTACGCCGGATCTTCACCACGCATGGCCTGCCGGACACAATAGTCTCAGACAACGGGACAGCCTTCACGTCTGTGGAGTTCCAGGAGTTCCTCCAGAGAAACCTGATCAGGCACATCTGCTCAGCACCCTTCCACCCCACTACCAATGGCCAGGCAGAGCGCATGGTGCGTACCACGAAGGAAGCCCTTAGCCGGATTTCAGAGGGAGACTGGGAGTTCCGCCTAGCCCGTTTCCTCCTGACCCATAGGACGACTCCTAACCCCGTCACCGGCCACAGCCCCACCGAGTTGTTGATGGGCCGGCGCCCAGCCACGCTGCTAGACAGACTGCACCCCGACCTGGCACCGGACTCAAGGAGGTTGATCGAACAACGAGAGGCTCTGAGAGGGTTCTTCCCAGGGGACCCGGTATTCCTCCGGAACTACAGGACCGGGCCCCCCTCGATTGCGGGCCGAGTCACCGGGGTCAAGGGACCAGTCTCCTACGAGGTGTCAACATATGACAGTCGACTTCTGCAGAGACACATCGACCAACTACGAAGGCGACAACTCCTGGAACCGAGAGCCCCCCCAGTTGACGACCGGAGCGGGATCAGCAGTTCAGGAACCCGACATCCCAGCCAACACCCAGACCAGCGAGGAGGCCATGCCGAGCAGAACTCTCCCAGAAGCAATCGAGCCACCAGCCCAACAGCCGACATCACAACTGGCCCAACAACCCCTGGGCCCAGCTAGCCAGCCGGAACCGGGGGTTGGGGAACCAGTGCCGCCCCCCCAGACATTCCCTACGGGAGTGTCGGCCCCCCGCTTACTTATAAGACTATGTTACATAGGAAGAGTCTGAGCTATGGGGGGAGGGGTGTTATGTATGTGGACCACCACCAGGGGTCTGCGGCACATGCAGGAGCTTGGCTCCTGGAACAAAGGAAACTTTGGATCCTGGTTTCCCCCAGCCCCAACCAATAGCCACTTGGTGGGACCCTCCAATGGGAATAGGGGGTGCTGGGTGGATATGTATATAGTTGGCCCTATCGGGCCGTTACAGTTAGTCTTGTGTTAAGTACAATAAACGTGTGCAACCACATGTCATCGTCCAAGTCCTCTATGTGGCGAACCCAGTACTTTTCACCTAGAATATGCTGTCAGTCTTTGGGCAGATAGAAGGAATCACAAACAAATGCCATGTGCCCAGTCTCTTTGTTCTTTCTGTCCTCATGAATCCATAGGAGAATTCAAAGCCAAAACAAGAAGACAGGAATGTTTGTCATATTTAGACTTGTGTGAGCGGGAGAGGGTGTTGGATTACTACGGGTTATATGATGAACGCGGCTGCCCTATGGCTACCCCATAGTAGTTGAGGAGGATCTAATGCCTGAGGATGATCAGAGAGTCACCTGGAATCTCTTCATTGGTAATCTAGACCACAATGTTTCTGAAGTGGAACTGAGACCTGCTTTTGAAAAATATGGCATGATTGAGGAAGTGGTGATCGTGCCCTGGAGAGGGCCAAGGTGAAGCCTATGCTTTTCTTAAGTTCCAAAACTTGGACATGGCACATCAGGCTAAAGTTGCCATGTCTGGTTGGGTTGTTGGCAGGAGCCCTATCGAAACTGGCTATGGGAAAGTTAACCCCACTATCCGACTCTGGGTGGGTGGCCTTGGTCTTAGTATTTCCCTTGCTGCCCTCGCCCGGGAATTTGACAGCTTTGGTAGCTTTAGGACTATTGACTATGTGAAGGGGGACAGTTTTGCCTATATTCAGTATGAGAGTTTGGATGCTGCCCAGGCTGCCTGTGGACAGATGAAGGGTTTTCTTTTGGTTGGGCCAGATAGAAGGCTTCGAGTGGACTTTGCCAAAGCAGAGGAGGCAAAATATCTTCAGCGATACCAATCTGGGCCACTGCCTGTACACTATGAATTGCTTCCTGAAGGCTACAGCAGAAACAGGAGTCTAGAGCAAGACTTAAGGGTCAGAGACAGGACTCTTCCTCATCTCCTCTACTCAGACAGGGAAGGGGCTTTCTAGAGGCAGATTGGGCCAGTTCTGTGAAAAATGCTGAGCACAGAAATAATTTCGAGACCTATAGCCGGTCTGCACACAGCCATAGCAGAGAACATTGGGGCAGTAATAGTGACCACAGTGTGCTCAAGCCTTGGGGGGAAAGGTGTAAACACCGTAGCCATTTCCAATGACCATGGGAGGACTGCCCATTCCCCTTATGAAGACAGAGGCAGGACAAAGGCTGGTGGGCCAGATTCAGATCGCAGCCCAGATAGGGTTCAAAAGGAGAATCACAGAACAGAGTCTGCTGCAGAGAAAGAACAGAATGACTCTCTTCAGAACAACTGGCATGCATCAGAGGAGAAGCCACATCGTGAAGCATCTGATCCTGCTCGGCCTAAAAACAGGGACAGCGAACACATTCATTGAACTGGTGAGTCTGAATCAAAGACTCGTGAAGAGTCAAAATCTGAAACAAAAAATTTAAAAAGCTTGTCAGATCATGCCCACACATTGCAGCTTGCCTGGAATGGGCTACTTGTCCTGATAAATAGCTGCTTCCTTGCATCTATGCATATATTTGAAGGGGACTTGGGAGTCATCAATGGACTTCTGAAAGACCACTTGTCTGGTGGAAAGCTAACACAGCCAAGCTGGATGAAGTAACTCAACGTATCAAGGAAGGAAGCCCTAACAGCTATGCTGTACTGCTGGCTACCCAGGCTGCCCAAGGAGGGGCAGGCGCCGAAGGGATCCTCCCTGTGGTGGAGCCTGGCTTGTAAAGATGGCTTCTCAGGAATCTGGTCTCTTACTTGAAACAGAAACAGGCTGCTGGGGTGATCAGCCCTCCTTGTGAATTCTCTCAGCAGTACCTCCAATCTGCACTAAGAACACTGGGAAAGTTAGAAGAAGAACATATGGTGATAGTCAAAGACGCTGCCTGGCATATACTCTCTTTCTCTTTGATTCCATGTTTTCTTTGTTTCTTACCCCACCTGATTGCTTTTAAGGCCAATTATTTTGAATGGGGCCCCAAAAGACCTTCAAGAAAATTTTACAATTTTATTAGCTTCTAATTAATTTTAATACCATTTTAATGAATCCCATTTTATTTGTCTGCTGTGTTCTTTTTTTTTAAATGTACGGGAAGTTGTCAGTAAAGCATTGTTCACTAATGGGAAAAATATTAGACTTGTGCATAAACTAGCATTCACTATCCTGGGAGAAAGCAACAGAGCAAAGAGTAAACTGATATATATTTGGGTGGGAAATATTGCCCACAACCAAAACTGGGAAGACATTAGGACTCCTTACTCTCCATGGTTCTTACATGGGATGGATGAATCATGGCAGCTGATTTTTTTTTTTAGTGTTGCAAGCCTCCAGTTGGGGTCTGAAGATCTCCCAGAATTACAAATGATCCCCAGACTACAGGAATAGGGATGGGTATGAGCTGGGAAAATGCAGTTTGATTCATGGTTCGTGGCATGCCCTGTTCATGAACCACAGACCATTACAAACCTTTTTGGGCTAAACAACCTGCTCTGGTTTGTGAGGTTTGTGATGTGGTAGAACAGCCCCTCCCCAGTGTGCTAGACACACCAAACTATCCAGCTGAGTCTTCTCTACCTGCCCACCAAGTTTGGTGAAGATTAGATTTATGATGTCCAAGTTACTGCCCCCCAAAGGTGCACTCAGGAAAGTGTTTTCTGGAGAAATGGCAGAAATTACAGGTGCAGGTTCAGGAATATATAGAACAGACCCTGTGCAAGCTAGAGGCATCAAACACACAAAAGACCTCCCCTTGATGGTCCACTACATTCCCTCCAAGTTATGTGCAGATTGGACTTAGGGGGTCTGAGTTATGCCCCCCCCCAAAGATGCTCCCAGGAAAAAGATCATGTGCAGGTTCAAAAATGTATAGAATGTATCCCCTGCAAGCTACATACTCCAAATGCATGGGGAACCTCACCCTGCCACCTGCACCTCTACAGTTTCTCCAAGTTGGGGGTGGATTACATTTCTGGGGTCCCAGTTACGGACTCCCAACAAAGGTCTCCCCAGTGCTTTCTCTGGAAAAGATAGCTGCAGTTACAGGAGTCTATGAAGTGGCTCAGGAATAAGCCAGTGACACTAAACTCACAGGGAAACTTGACCCAGGCAGATCCCCCTCCCCAGCCAGACACTGGAAGCAAGACAAGCATCTCCCCTATGCTTGCACCCCCCCCAAGTCTCCAAAAGCAGATTCTGAAGAACAGAAAGGCAAACATTCCCAGAGCTCCAACGGGGGCTCCCCAAAGTAACCCCACGACAGCTTGGTGGGCACCCCAGCCACACCAGACAAACAAGGGAAGCATGCCCACTACTCTCATAGCCCCCCCGCCCCGGGTGAAGCATACAGGTCCAGAGTATACCTAGAAGCTACAGTGTATTCTTCTACTCTGCAGAAAAATGGAAACACATGTTGAGCTGGCTGGACCGCCCCCAATTCTCCAAAGGCTGGTTTTGAATGATGGAAAGGCAGACATGACAACAGTTCAGACAGGGACTCCCCAGAGTAATCCTACAACAGTTTGGCAGGCACCCCAGGCACACAAGATAAGCAAGGGAAGTGTGCCCACAATTCTCACAGCTCCCCCCCCCCCCATAGCTGACACATCGCAGGTCCAGAGCACACCCAGCAACCACGGTGTATTCTTCTACTCTGCAGAAAAATGGAAACACATATTGAGCCAGCCAGACCACTCTCAAGTCTCCAAAGGCAAGTTCTGAATGACAAAAAGGCAGACATACCCAGAGTTTCAACAGGGGCTCCCCAAAGTGATCCCACAACAGCTTGGGAGGCATCCCCAGCAAGCACTGGAACCCAGCAAGGCATACCCACTATGCTCACAGCCCACCATTAGGTGAAATTTCTGGTTATTCACTATTAGCAGAACACATTGTACAGTTAAGAGATCACCTATTGTGAATTGTGGAGCTGCGGTGGCTCAAGTGGTTAAGACGTTGAACTGCAGGCTGTGGAAGGTCAGTAGTTAGGCAGTTTGAGACCCGAGATGCCGCATGATGGAGTGAGCTCCCGTCTCTAGTTCCAGCTCCTGCCAACCTAGCAGTTCAAACACAAGAAATTGCAAGTAGATAAATAGGTACCACTTCGGTGGGAAGGTAACAGGGTTCCGTGCACCTTGGTGTTTAGTCATGCCGGCCACATGACCACGGAGACGTCTTCGGACAGCGCTGGCTCTTCGGCTTTGAAACGGAGATGAGCACTGCAACCCTAGAGTCGGACTCGACTGGCTTTCGAGCAAGGGAACCTTTACCTTATTGGGAATTGTGCAAACACAATGGAAAGGAGTAGTCAAACGGAGGCTTGCTTGTACAGGCAGATGCTTGTTGAGGAAGATGTTTGCTGAGATGGATGTTATTCCAAGAAGCAGGTGTTGTATTATGAGGTAGATGTTGTTTCATGAGATAGTTGGGTGAGGGAGCCCATCCCCACCCAGCAGAGGTGGCCATCCTCCTACCCAAGGGACAAGGGCACACTCTGGATCACCCAGAGTGGAGGAGGAATGGGGGGACATGCAGGGAGACAACAGGAGGCCTGGATCTTACCCTGTGAGGTCCAGAGAGTGGGAAACCAGCAGGGGAAGACTGACCTTCAGGAAGGCCAACTCGTCCATCCTGGCCAGGTCCAGGCAGGAATGGTAGGGGTTGAGAATGTCACCCTGGTGGGAGAACACTCTCTGTCTCCAGATACTGGTAGAAGGGCAAGAGAGGAGACTCATGGCCACACGAGAAAGGTCAGATGGCAGCCTTGCATGACCAGTACTGCAAGGGACTCAGTGTGGTACTGCCTCACCACCTCCTCTGCTGAATCCTCCACCATGGCATGCCTGGCGTCCCCGCCACTGCTGATCTCCCAGTTCACCACTGACAACCAGTAGCGCGACTTCTCCCTGGTTGTGCTCTTTGAGGTAGAGGTGCTAGGCTGCAGCTCTTCATCTTCTTCCTCCTCCCCAGTCACTTCTACCCACTGTTCCCTCTGGCCATGCCTGCTGGCCTACACCCTCCACACTTCTTTGCAGAGCTCATACTTCCATTGCATGAGCTCTGCAATCTGGGGAGCAAGGCTGCCTTTTATTCAGAGGTCACACATACAGGCCAGCTTGTACTCCCATTCCTTGCAGAGAGGATGCAACCTGGTGGTGATCTGCAATCTCTCTGCCGAGGCCCTGACCCTTGGGAGAACAGCCATCCCTTTGGGGTGTGGCTCCAGTGCGGAGGCCAGCACCTGGTCCAGCCCTCAAATCAGGGGGATGACTTGCTCCAGGCTGGCCACAGAGCACATCAGTGGTGTCCTGGAAGGGCTTGAGAACATGCACCACTTGGGAGAGTGTCAGCCAGTTGTTGGAGCTCATGCTGAGCTCCTCTTACCCATGCAGGATGGTCATGGAGGAAAAGATATCCTGCACCATGTTCTTCTGATCCCATACAGCAGAATGGGAACTATGTTATTGGCAGCCAACAGTGCCTGTTAAGCTTTGGAGGGCACCTATTGGTGTTTCAAAGGCTTGAGAAGTCCTCCTCCTGTTGCTTTGAAGTTTTGTAAACAGTTTAATTGAGCAGAGAAAGACTGTCTGGAAATGTATCCATTCATGAACCGCTACAAACAGCATGAAAGTTTGTAGAATGTTTGTGCCAGTTGCCCTTCCATGAATATAACTCTGTGAACCACCAAACGCCCAAAATTCGCGATGAACTTTAGCTTGTGAGCTGGTTCATGCCCATCCCTATAAAGGAATCCATTCCCCTGCAGAAAATAACAACCTTGGAGAATGGGCAGTATGGCTTCACATCCATGTTGAGCTTCCTCCCCACTACAAACTCCAGCCCCAAATTCTAGGAATTTCCCAACCCAAAGTTGGCAACCTTATGTATTAATGGGTTTTCAACAAATCCACCAGTCCCGTTGCCTGGGCTTTGACCATCCGTCTCTTCTGCATCCAGAATGTGGTGTGTGTGTGTGTATAAAAAGTGCTGTCAAATCACAGCTGACTTATGGAAACCCCAGCAAGGGGCTTTCAGGGCAAGTGAGAAGCAAAGGTGGTTTATCATCACCTGCCTTTGCAGTGTTGCTTGGTGGTCTCCCATCCAAATACTAACCAGGGCTGACCCTGCTTAGTTTCCGCAATCTGGGCTGTACCATGCTCTTCTGCCTCCCCAGAACATGATAGCCAGATCAAAGCCTATTATGGATCAATTATATTATCACCCAGTCTTAGTGTACCTTATCTCGAATATGTTGAGGCCCATCTATCATTTTGTTGCCCCCATTGCTCCCAGGAAGAATGTTAGAGCATGTCCTGCCCTTCTCACCTTTGGTAGTATCTTCTTTGGTAGAAGTTCCTGACTGGTGCCTGACAAGCTGATGATAGTTTATGATGTAATCAGCCCATGCTGTTTCATTAGTTCACACCCTATATCTAGGAATACAAGGGGAAAGAGAAAGAAGAGTCAGTAGCTGAGGCTGGCTAGACTTGCTGCCACCTCTGGTATGGAATGATTGTGAAATGCACTTCTACAGAGCATTTTCAGAATCTGACGGCACTTCTACCTGTTTATCTCCTTTAAGAAGAACCAGGCTGTAAACCTAAGAACATTTTCCTGGGAGTAAGCATCACTGAATAAAATGAGAATTATTCCAAGCATACTTGTTTAGGATTGCTCCCTCTTATTTTAGTATATGTGCTGCCGAAGTGAGCGCACGATTGCTCCCTCCATGATCACAGTAGTCTGCTTATTTCTCTAGAACTTCATAAAATTTATGTGCTACTGTAAACTTTGTGATCAATGTGGGTAAAATCAAGTTTGTTGTCATTTCATAATTTTGATAGAAGCTGTGTGTCCCTGACCACTGAACTGGGCTTGGTTTTCATCCTGTCAGTCAAGGCTGAATTCCATGTTCTTATTGGTGCTTGGTTTCTCATAAGTATGATGATTTTGAAGGGAGATGAGGGGCATTCAGTGGCAGTACATTTCAGCTTCATTCTGTGTTGGTTTCCTGCTTGCACCACAGTGTAGGAGGCAGTGACAATTCTGGGAGACTCAAAGAGCTGACACTATGGACCTGCAATTGATACCTACTTCGTCAGTGCTCCTACTTCATTCTACCCTTTAGGTTTAGAGGCCAAGACACTGCCATCTGTGTGTGGAACTCACTCTGATGGCAATCGCACATCAAGGCCATCCTTCTCTGTTCAAAAGATGTAGTTATAAAAAAGTACAACGTCACACTATGCAATCATATGTGCCCTTTCTTACTGACTGTAACTACACAGGGAAGAAATGCATAGTATAAAACTTCATGTCACTCACACATTTCCATAGTTACCTACTATGTAGAGGAGGAAAAAATATTTGGACTTTTCAGAGGAAAACCCACCTTTGACATCCACTGCATCCACAGCATTTAGATAAGCATATGGAGCAGAGGTCCATCAGTGGCTATTAGCCACAAGGTATAGATAGGGGCTCTGGGGCAAGTGATGCTCTGTCTTCTTGGTGCTTGGGGGGGGGGGTCAACAGTGGGAGGGCTTCTAATGTCCTGGCCCCACTGGTGGACCTCCTGATGGCACTGGTATTTCTGGCCACTGTGTGACAGAGTGTTGGACTGGATGGGCCTTTGGCCTGATCCAACATTGGTGTATCTTATGTTCTTATCCCACTCTAAACACTCAGGTGTTTATCTGACTTTTGATTAAATCAATCAGTTTGTCTCAAAATAAAAAGAACTGTAATTCCATACCTTGGAAGCTTAATTTTATCTTTGCAAAGCATAAAACAGAGTTGCAACAAAATTAAAAATTGTGGACAGTGAATTTGTGGAGGGGAGACTGGAAATGTGCCACCTGCTACATAAATTCCACCCTTTTGTAGGCAACACACATGGGGCTAGATTCTGGTTCTTTAAGCACACAGAGCTGCGGCTCTCCCAAAAGCAAAGAATCACTATTATGTGCATGACACTACCCCTCCCCTGCTGCTCTTGATTATGGAGTAGGTATAACTCCTCTTGCCAATTACCATAGGCATTTTCCCACATGTTTGAAACTTCTATTAAAGGGCCAGAAGCGCCTTGGTGAGCAATCTTTAAAACACAGAAATATCAAATAAAGGAAACGTAATAGTAATTGGTCTTTTCAGAAACAGCTGCTTCAGAGAGATTAGCTCAGTATGAGCTCCTTTTACATTAGATATTGATATTATATTACAGCAGTGAAAAGGAGATTTATAAACTGGAAATGTATTCTTTCTTTTAAAAACAGGTAATGGTACCCAGGGGCAATGGCAAACAGATATGGGTCAATTTACATTTTTTTTTACTTCTCCCAGAAGGGAAGCAAGCATTTTTTTCCCCAGCATGAGAGGGTGGGTGAATTGTGGAGAGAAGACGATTTGTTCCTGTAAGGCAAGAGTTACCCTGCATTTCCTCTTCTCTGCTATTCTATACATTCTTCAACAAACCACCCAGGGGCCCCTTTTGGAGAAAGGTGGGATACAAATGTTTTATGTCAATCAATAAAAACTGGCTTCCGTTTCCCCCCAAGGGATTTGCATTTGGGATTCAGTTATCATCTACCAGGAAGTTGTTTTATAAGTTTATGTGCCTTGATGACTTCATCTGTCTGTCTCCCTGTCCTGCCATTCCTCCACTCCAAATAATTAAGGGATCCCCTGTCCTCAATACCACCCTTTGAAGTTGGTTAGATTGATAATGTCATCCTTTGAGCTCCATGACTGAGCAGAGATTTGAACTCATCCTATATCACATTGGCCATACCAAATTAGCTGTTTAATACTTGAAATACTTGCGGTATTTCTTAACTTAAACTCAAGTGGAACTTTCTGTTAGGGATATGAATTTATTACTGAATGGGGGAAAAAACTAACTGAAAAAGTCTAGTTTGTTTCATTCTACTCAGTGAAAATAAAGGGGAAAAACAACAACATCATTTGTTCTTTCATTGCCTTTCCTTCCTTGTTGCTGTCAGAATACTGGCCAAGCTTCCTGAAATGATGGCAGTGGATCAGATGGTCAGCCAGGAAGGTGGAAGGTAGCTGAAAGAGAAGAGTTGCTCCCCCACACACACTATTTCTGGTGTGTCCAATTTGAAGTGTCTCAATGCGACTTGGGGAATATCATCCTCAGGATGCCTGAAATAATACACCCTCTCCCTATCTGCCTACCTATTCACTGCAGGTTCCCTGTATGCCGCCGCTATCACCACCACCAGGGTGTGCGTGTGTCTGCAGCTGTCAATACAGTAAGGAGGCTGAGAAACCTAGCATCCTAACTTTTATGTATGGCACCAGTGGCTGGAAAGGGAGGAAGACTTGACTAGGCCAGTTTTGTATTGGTTGGCAACCCAACCTTGCTTCTTTTGCCAAGCCTGGCAAGTGTTTCTTCAAGGATCAAAGTGTTCTCAAGAACTTCTATTGCTACTTTCCCCCCTCCTGTTTTGCTGTATTTGAGTTGGCTTGTAGAGGCCGATAACCAACATATGCTTAGTCACATTTCTGTTCCCAGTTGTTATTCCAGTTTGGTCTTTGCATCTGTTAAACACTGTTTATTATGCTTATGCTAATTTGCTGCTCACCCTATACCTATATGTATGGACCGGTAACTTCCATTTCAACGTATCTGAAGAAGTGTGTGCACCCATGAAAGCTTATACCTTTAATAACACTTTGTTGGTCTTAAAGGTGCCACCGGACTCAACCTTTGTTCTGCTGCTTCAGACCAACACTTCTACCCACCTGTTCCCAGTTGTGTGAGACTTTTGTCTCATAGCAGCATTTTGCTTGAGTGACAGTGTTACAGCTCTTCTTTGCCTCACCAGGGAACTGCCCCCATCTTCTCACTATCAGCAAATGAAACAATCCTCTGTGTTTCCTAGTTGCAAGTGAGTAAGTAGGTCCTTTGAGTAAAGAAACGGAAAACTGAATGGTGTCATGTTTGGGTAAATGTGGATTAGAATCCTTCCTCAGAGCAGAGATTTGGACTAAATGTTCTTCTAGGGCTCTCCAGTCTCTCTTCCATGGTAAAATACCAAAGTCACTAATATTGTAGTTCATTATTTCTACAACAGAAAATAATATCTATCCATAGAACCTGTCCAGTGACAGGACTCACCTTGGTTGAATCAAACCATACATAAATGGCAGCTGTAGCAGTCAGACCACACCTAGACAATGCAGAACAGGGCTGCAGATTCTGAGTGCAGGTGGGCCAGTCATATCATCAAGCCCCATTTGAGGAAAGGAAGCAACCCAGGAGGCAGCTGCAGCTGAGATAGAGCTTCAGGGCACTTCTGGTTGTTTGAAGTTGTAGAAGGGAGGACTGAAAGGGTGGCCAATTTAAGAAGGATTTGCAGCAGGCAAGGGAGGATGAAGTATCCCTGTTTGGGCAGTATGGAAAAGAACAGGCTATGGAAAGGTGGAAAACAAGGTAGTGCAATATGCTTCTCTCTCCAATTTGAGAGGCTTTGCAGGTTATCTGCTGCAGGGAAGGTCAGGCAGAGCAAGGGCAGCATGACCTTGACCTGGAGGTCAGTTCATCACTCTATGTGGAAAACATTTGTTGAAGCTAGAAGCTGCTTTCCCATTGGCTAGCAAAATCTAGGACTCTGGTTTTGTTAATTCTTATAGGATTCACAAACTCTCCAGTGATCATTGTTGTCAGATATACTGAAAGATTATTCAGAGCCCTAAAGCATAAAGTTTTTAGTAAATTAATTAAAGGATTTCATTCTCTACAAACCCCAAAATTCTATATTGTCTAATGCTATAATCTTCTTTGTTATAATGAGAGTGCTGCTCATACAAAATAATCTACTGCTTTCCATAATGTGCAGACTAAAGTATCCAGTTTTAATTCCCAAGTCAGCTAAACTGATTAGAATCATTAGGACCATCAGTAGAACTAGTCAATGACAGAAAACCCTCAAAATGGGAATTGTATGGATGAAATATAAAGAAAACATGGCAAAGGAGGCACACAGAGCCAGTGTGCAGAGCCCATCGCACAGTTAAATGCATATGGCTACATCCCATTGAAATCAATACAATGCATATGTGCTTAATGTTGAGTGGAATTAGGAGCATTAATTTTGTGTAAATGTAGGCCCATAAGCACTTTTTAAAATAATTAGAACTACATTTGTTGTTGACAGAGCTGATATTTGATAAAGTGTGCGTGCACACGAAAGCTCCTACCTTGAATAAACCTTTGTTGGTCTTAAAAGTGCCATTGGACTCTAAATTTGTTGTACTGCTTCAGACCAACACATAGGGTTGCCAGGTCCCCCCCCCCTTAGCCACCAGCTGGGGATGGAAAGGTAGGGTTACCAAATCCTGGGTGGGAAACTCCTGGCGATTTGGGGGGGGGGAGCCTGGGGAGGATAGGGACCTCGGTGGAGTACAATGCCATAGACTCCACCCTCTAAAGCATCTGTTTTCTCCAGGGGAACTGATCTTTGTAGTCTGGAGATGGGTTGTAATTCCAGGGGATCCCCTGGAGACTGGCATTCCTACCAACACAGCTGACCAACTAGAACTGAGAATGAAATTGAACTTCCTGACAGGTATCAGAGAAGTTGGGTCACTGGTTTGCTTTTAGTAATACCTGCTCACTGTCTCTGTGTAAGCAGAATTTACTTGAGCATTCTGGTTCTGCCATCTTCATCACAGCGGTTGGAACTGGCAGGTCAGGGGGCTTAAGAAGGACCATACAAACAACTCCATTGGGCTCCTCACATTTCCTGTGAACTGGGAGGCTGAACATGTAGGGTGGGGTGGGAAAGGGAGGAACAGGTAGGAATAGAGGATCAGGTCAAACACTGCCATGCATGCCAGGAGACAAGGCCAGTTCCCCCCGGGGCCCCAGTACATCCGTGGGAACCCTCCCACAAGCACTGGGCTCACCTGCTCTTGGACTTTGCGGGCCCGTTCCAGGGACAGACTTTTTCATACTAGTAGATGCCTACTCAAAGTGGCTCGAGGTACTCCCCGTCTCCTCTATGTCATCCTGGGCAGCAATCAAAGCCATGTGGACGATTAGTAGCACCCACGGCATACCTGACACCATGGTGTCGGACAATGGGACCGCCTTTACATCAACTGAATCCAGGGACTTTACACAATACTACGGAATTTGGCACGTCCGCTCAGCACCATTCCACCCGGCCACGAAAGGACAGACGGAGCGGATGGTACGCACTACCAAAGAAGCACTCTGCCGGATCATCCAAGGTGATTGGGACTACCGGTTAGCCGCCTTCTTGTTCAGCCAACGGATGACCCCACACACTTCCACAGGCAAGAGCCCCACAGACCTCTTAATGGGCCGGAGGTTGACTACCTGACTGGACCGCTTACACCCGGATTGGGCCCTTGACCATTGATTGGGCTCCACATCCCAAGAGGCACCCTGTGGGTTCTTCCCAGAAGACTCCATGTACTATGTGAAAGGACAGCCATGGATCCCAGCCCGGGTGGTAAGGGTGAGAGGACATCTCTCCTACGAGGTTTCGATGGAAGATGGCCAGATACTCTGGAGGCACGTAGGTCAGCTATGTTGCCGTCTGCTGCCTTTGGACAACCAAGCTGCCCAGGAGGCCGAGGACAGTGAGGTAGAGCTGGATCTGGAGGCGCAAGCGCAGAGGCCAGCAGAGTCTGACACGGCAGCAGCTCCGACCCCTGACTCCGCTCCAGCATTAAATCCCAGACCAGCCGAAGACTCTGGGCCATCCAAGCCACACACCGGGCAAGCCGAGATGAACTGAGACCCCGGCAGCCCTCCAACAGACCCGCGTCACTTGACAAGAGAATGGCGGCACCCAGAGTACTTACGGAACTATGTGTGCTAATACTTTGGAACTATGGGGGGAGGGGTGTTATGTACTAAGATGGCTGTGGCGGTGCTAGCCAGGCCACGTGGTCAAGCAGACCTTCGGTCCCTAAAACAATAGCCACTGAATCCTAGTGCGCACCAATAAGGTCTCCTGGATCCTGATATAGACCTATTGTAGACTGGGTCTTGTAAATACAGCCTATCACGGGAATTGGGGTGTGTGTGTTGCGTGTGAGTGTGGACACGCATATAAGCCTGCCTTGGACTGGCTAGTTTATCCTTAGTACTGATGTAATCAATAAACTTGAGCTGATGTCACTATGCTACGCCTGGAACTCTACTACATTAGATCTACCTTGTTTAGGATCATCAACAGTATCATGGGAGTTTTTTCCATAAATCAGATCCCTCAAGGGAACTCATTTTTCAGTTCTTCTTCTCCCTTCTATGCAAAGTGTTCTGCCCCACTGGCATACAATAGAATAGTCATTATCTTAATCTCAGTCAATGCTCCCTCTCAGATGTGGAGTCTTGTGAGCAAGAATTCTACTTTGTGATCTACTGGCAATAAAATTGAGACCGAGCAATATGCCTACTGCATAAATTAGTTTGCTCTGGAGCCATCTTCCTTAGCCAAGAGAAAAATGTGTGAGCTGGAGGCTAAAAATCTGTGAGCTAGCTCACACTAACTCATCTTAGAGGGAACACTGATCTCAGTTACCTGAAACTACTGTTAAATCCATATTGTATGCCCATTAATTCACTATCTGTGTAGCCTTCTCACCTATTTGGATTTCACATTCTCTGAAAGCTTGGGATGTCCTTTCAAGCACTTGCATAAAACAAGTGTACCATAAATCATTAAATAAAATAAGTGGTAAAACATTGTCTCTAGTGGTCTTGATAAACAGTAACTGACCAAGAATGATCCAAGGAGATATTGAAGGACATTTTTATTGTTATAGCAAACTGGATGTACAGCTATGAGAAAGATTATGTCGCAGAAGTATCAGTCTTACAGTACCAATACATATGAATTCTTCAAGATGCTCAAATGCCAAAACAAAATATTGAAAATATGCCTAAAGTGTTTCATTTGCTCAAAATTACACAAATAATTCCAGCATTAATATGAAAGTTGGATTTCTTACTAAAGAGATTTTTAAGATGTGGCTCTTTTTATTTTTATTTTTTACTAGACTGATGTTGTTCTTCAGATTGCTGGTGATCTGCTGGGCTTGGAGGTACTGATGGCTTGTTTGCAGAAATTAACATTTTTATCTGCAATTGACCCAGTTACAATTGGGTTTGGAAGTAAAAGTTTAAGGGTGTGTATTACTTTTCAGTATCTGTTGGAGGTGGAAATGAAAACCTTGTGACATTTTAGAGAGTGAGGGGGGAGAGACAGAGAGTTATTGATAGCACAGTTGGGAATGTGAAAATGTTTGATAATCCAGAAGTCTTTCATCTTGGAATGGACCTTGGAAGAAACATTCAAGTAACTACAGTAGCAAAGTAGAACTTTCCAGTTTAGGGAGAATCAAGGTGGTGGCCAAGAACTTAATCTAAGGCTAGATTTGGATCTGAAACAAAAGGACTTCATCAAAGTCCTGGGGAAAAGAGAAAGATTACTGAGTAAAAGGCAACAGATTTAGCATCTTACAGCTAAAGATAAACAGAGCAGAAACTTCGAGTAGGGTTATCAATCAGCACGGAGGGCAGCTGGCTTGTCTGGAGAAGTCTTTGGAGGATAAACTATGCGGACTATGCCAAGATCTGCCACCCTATAAAAATGATGATGAATATGTCCTTTGCTCCTAAGATCTCCTTTTTATGTACTAAGAGTCACATGAAAAAGTAATATTCAGTGAATTCAGTGAAAGAATGTAATGATTTACACAGAGATGTTTCCATGGTTACCATCCCCCCACACTTTCACATATGTAATTCTGCCTGTAATAATTGATATTAGTTAACATGTAATTAGGCAGGACTGCAGCCTTCAAGAATATGCATTTGAACATAGTTAAAGGTAATCAAATTCAATTTCAGCCTAAAGTGTAATCTACGTGGAGGTAACCTTGAACAGTTGAACAATGTGAGTGTTTTTCCAAATGACGCCCACTGCATTGTGATAGAACTGGACTTTGATCTCACATAAACATTGGTATTAAAGGAACAGTGTGCTCTGTATATTTCATAAAACAAGTTGCTTTTAAAAAAGGTTTCATATGGTAAATACAGTCCACAAAGGTGTATTCTGTATGTCTTAGTTCAAGTATTTCCTTTATATATGTTTGCAATATCAAATAATTTTGGCTTAGATTTAGAAGAATCTTATATCATCATTACAATAAAGTGGTACTCTAGGCGGAAAGGGTCCACAAATTGCCAGATAAAAGGCAAAACTGGGCAAGCTACTTCCATTTGCTGTATTCATACTTCCAAGTTTCATACAAAGCAACAAAACTACAACCCCTTTGTATCCCATGTCCTAGTTTTTGGTGTAAAGCATTTTTGGACCCATTCTGTTTATTCTAAGCAATCCAGTTATAAATGTAAAGCTCATATAATCATGAAATTATATCAATTAAAATATAATTTCATATGGTTCATTTTATTGCCTTTCTTGCTTTTTTTCAGTATAGCTGCTTTCCAATGGTTATCTCATCTGTTCCCACAATTGTGCTATGAGAGCTAGATGTCTCCCTCCCAGGCACATGAACCTGAATGGATAAAAAGGAATTTTCACCCTGGATTTCCCACAATAGATGATAGTGCTCTATGCACTGCATGGCACTGGATCCCTTTAGCTGTATGCAGATATGCAGAACTCTGAGAAGCTGGAACCCCCATATTTACCTGGGTCCCATTTGCAAGCCTCAGGACAAAGGAGGATGTGAGGCAGCACAGCTGACTAACAGCTGGGGAGGCCTTTGTGACTGCACAGTCTCCCCTCCTTGGGCTGGCCAATCAGGTGCAGCCTGACATGGCCAGGGAAGGTGGGACTCTGGCCGGCGGACCTCTCGGAGTCTTCCCTCTAGTCTGCTTGGCTGAGATAAAAGGCCCTGCCATGCTGGCTGGGCCTCAGTCAGCTTTGTGGCTTTTCTCACCCATGGGGCTGAATCCATTTTTTGGGGAAAGGTGGCCTGTCTGCTCATTTCCCCCATATTTGGGGATCCCCTTAAGGGATTTTGGGGTGAGGGCTTACAGGGGACATGCCCAGCTTGGAGACTGTCAAGGCACCCTCACTCTCAAGTGGCAGGGGAGGCCATACAGTGGCTACTGCCCATGTGGAATCCAGTATCCTGCCATTCCATGGTATCCTTCCCAGCAGGCAGGCTGGGGTGGGGTACATTGGCTGGCAAGTGGGTCTGTTTGCTCCATGCTGTTCCAAGGCTCTTACAGCTGCAGTAACCACTAAAGTTGTGGCCATTTTCAGTCAAAAAGGTTGTATGTTGTTTTCTTGTGCTCATGGGCAAGTGGATGGTCACCTCACTGTCCCCCCTCCCCTTTAGCACTGGAACTGCAAAGCATAATACTCAGTACTTTAAGCTCTGGAAGTGTTACTTTGTTATTGTCACTCTTATCAAGAACAATGAAGGTGGCGGGCTTTTAGATTAACTGGAAGCAATGACCATGTTCCAACAGTAGTTTAAGGATTCTTTGCACAACCATGAATCTACCTGTAACACAGTTCAAAGGTTGGAATAAACGTATTGAATGCTTAAGGAATTGGTGTGGCTTCCTTCTCTGGCTTATCTTATCTTTCTCTGCAACATTACATTTTTACAGTTGTATTTCTTGTGTAGTCATTCCCTAACTGACATTACAACTCTGACTTGTATGCCCATGGTACCTTTACTTCTTGGTCATAAAGTGAGGTATATATACCACAGAACGTCAAAGATCATATCCTCATCAGTCTCTGCCCCTTTGTGTTATGATCCAGTCAAGAGGAAACCTCCTTCATAGCTATCCAAGTTTGTTCAGCCAATATGTCATTTTTCTTTCCCCTTGGTGGGTTTTAACTATGAGTTACAGTTACCATCTCCTCATGACATTTCTCACTATTTGTGATGCTAATTCCATTTCTGAGATATAGTATCCTGATCCAAGTACTCTGCTCGTGACGTAGTGGAGAGACAAGTATGCACTGTGGAAGATGCCCATTGTTTATTTACTTTGTATCCTGCCTTTCACCCCAATGGTATGATGTTCACATAAATGCCCATGTTTATATCATGTAATCTGTGAACAGGTGCCCGGAGGCAGTTTTGGAACGGATGAGGGTTAACAAACTAAAACTTAATCCTGACAATATGGATGTACTAGTGGTGGTGGTGGTGGGGAAGGTTTGACCCAGACATTGGGACATCTCCTGTTCTGACTAGGGTTCATAGCTTGGGGATGTTGTTGGATCCTGGACCTCCTGTTGGATAAACAGGTGGCAGTGGTGGCCAGGAGTGCCTTTCATTAGCTTTGCTTGGTGAGCCTGTGGTGACCCTTCCTTGGCATGAAAGATCTTGCTACACTCTATATAAGGCTTCCATTGAAAACTGTCTGAAAGCTACAGTTGGTACAGAATGCTATGGCCAGAGCGTTGACCGCGGTGGGTCATAAAGACCATATCACTCCAGTCGTGCTCCATCTACACCGGCTCCCAGTTTGTTTCCAAGCTCAATTCAAGGTGCTGGTATTAACCTTTAAAGCCCTATACAGTTTGGTGCCAACATACTTTAAGGAACACCCTCTTTCCTATGAACCTACCCATCCTCTCCGGTCATCATTGGAGGCTCTGCTTTGGATGCCCCATTATCTCAGGCTAGATGGGAGGCAACCATCTTTGGAACTTCCTCCACAGGGAGATATCATGGTCTTCTGCCAATGGCTGAAGATTCTTCCATTTCATTTGGCATATCCCCAATAACTGCTACTGGTCTTCCTCCCTGGTTTTGGTGTGTGTTTATGTACTCATACATTTTATTTTATATATTATTTTAAAGCTGTTTTAATTTTCAAATATTTTAGTGTTTTCATGTTTACTGCCTTGGGGGCCCTATTTGAAAGGAAAGGTAGCATAAATACATTTTGAATAAATTAATTTCACCTTCTGACAGTAGTGGAAGGAGGGCATATCTACCAGGTCCTCCATCATGTTAACAATATCATCTTTAGCCTTGTGAGCAGTTATATCTAGGTCATAGAATCAAGCCTGCATGTTGGTTTAAATACAATTGTTTGCTAACACATCAGTTCTAACATGCAAGATGACAATCTGTATGATTTAGGTTTTATGTTAAACTTGTGATGTCCTTCTGCTTTTCTTCTCAATCGTTTTGATTTTTCATGGCCTTTCTGAAAGGTCTTTGTGCTATTACCATGTGGCCCCTATTAAAATAAATTCATAATGGATTAATGTCACTCTTAGCAGTATCACATCACTCTTAGCAGTATTAGCAAATTCTATAAAATACCCCTAGCAGTACATAGCCCCCCTAACCAGAAAGTGCATGCCTTTTCACACCTTCTCACACCTGTCAGACAAGGCCTCTGTCCATCTCATTCCATGGAACACAAACCATTGAGTCAGAAATACCTTGCAGTAAAGAAAGAAAGCAACAAAGTTGTTAGAAATCTTTTACTGGGCTGAAGGGATACAGAGTGTCCCGGAAGAAAAGCTTAATGCTCACAGGGAAGGAGGTGTGTTATGCATTCTAGTCCCAATGTCTTTAAAAGTGTCAAGTGTCAGCCATGTATGATTGATTTCTGTTCCTTATTCAGGAGTGGCAAGTCCTGGGAGTTTTTAAATCCCAAGATGGAGTTCAGAAAGACTTGACATGCCATGCTTCGATGACTTCGATAGGACATTTCAAAACTGCAGGATTATCAAGCACCTGATTGTTCTGGTTACCCCTCTTAACAATTTGCTGGGATATGAACAGGCTAATGGACTATTTGGCCACAACAAGGCCATCAGTATTATTAGGTTACTGTTTCTATAATATATCAGATCTGAGGGTGTTTCCCCCCCCCACAAAAAAAATCTACCCCACTTCTTCAAGACAGTTTGAAATGGCTTACAACAAGCCAACTAAAATGAAGGTAATAAAATCCACAATAAAACAATCTATATAACCCTATGTCAAATTCAGAG
Source organism: Gekko japonicus (assembly GCF_001447785.1). Classification (NCBI taxonomy): domain Eukaryota; kingdom Metazoa; phylum Chordata; class Lepidosauria; order Squamata; family Gekkonidae; genus Gekko; species Gekko japonicus. Next base: position 376,508 of record NW_015171556.1, read on the forward strand.
GAAAAAGAGTCAACAGCTGCCCCAGATTAGTACTATTGAGTCAAATTAGACATGAACATGTGAAGCAGTCTTATACTGACCATTGATCTGTCAAGGATGGTATTGACTACTCTGACTAGTAGCAGCTCTCCAGTGTCTCAGGCAACCCTTTTGTTGCAGGGGCTGAACCTGGGAACTTCTTCACGTAGGTGCTCTGCTACTGAGCCCCAGCCCCTCCTGATGACTAGTGAAAAACACAATTGTACATTGTGGTTCTCTTAAAATTCTGTTCTGGTTTCAAGTTTGGTTCAGGCATCAGATGGCACATGTTTGTCAGTTAAACAGAGTTCAAAACTGCCTTGCTGAGAAAGAACACAGTGACCTTGTGAAGCACAGATAACATAGGTGCAATGGGGAGTTGGGAAGTTTGGTACCGTCTTCCCAATTGTTTTCAGTTAAGAGGTGGACTTACATTATCACTAGGAATAAGGCCTGTTGTGGAAATAAATAAAATGAGCTCTAGAAAGAAGCTGTGGGTGAGTGCTGCAGCCTTGAGCACTCAGCGTCAACTTGCTATGGCAACCTCAGCAGGGTACAATGACACAGAGTCCATCATTTTCTCCAGGGGTGGTGATCTCTGCCACGTGAAGAGCAATTGTAATGAAGAGAAATCTCCAGCCCTCACCTGGAGATTGGCAGCAGTGGTTACCCAGAGGTCAATGGCTGGTTTGGCAAGTGGATTCTATGGCCTTGCACCTGTCTGAGGTCCCACCCCTCCTCAAACCCCACCGTCTCCAGGCTCAATCCCAGAAATATCCAGGAATTCCCCAACCTGGAGTTGGCAACCCTATCTCCTTCCCAGCCAAACATCAACCTACTGGTATCTGCTCCTCTGACTCCAGTGTTCCATCTCCTTCCCCCTCCCCCCTGGAGACCAGTTGTAATTTTGGCATCTTATTCTGTGAGAGGTGTGTCCAGGCTGGCAGTGGGCAGGGGAGAAGAGTGTACCCAGCACCATGCAAGTACCATTGAGTGGCAGCTGATGGGCCAATGGAGCGCACTGCACATGCAATGGGAGTGCCGGAAATGGCCAATATATGACAAAATTATATATATTAAGAAATCTCACGATTCCTCCCTTTACTTTGCTTGCTGCATCAGCTTATCACCAAGTTGCCCCCTTGGCGAAAACTTTGGCAGACATGCCAGTCAACCCCCCCCCCCCCCCCCCGCCCTTCCCCCCTTCCTCATCTCTCTCACTCTACTTGCTGTTCGGTTTGCTCACAGGTTTAGTACAGACTTATTGTCCTTACTTGCAAAGGCCTGCATGGCCTGGTCCCATGTGTCCGTGCCCTCGGCATCTGAAAGTTTCCAGCACCCTGAGGTGACTGCGTCTTTCTCCCTTGCAGCCTCCTTCCTTTACATTATAAACAAATCTTTTTTTTTTGTCAAAGTTTTTTTATTTAGGATATAAACATTCATAATCAACATTAAATTTTTTACATTTGTCCCTTTCATACCCTACCCACCTCCCTTCCCCCCTCCCTAATATATGGCTTCCCACAGTGCTTCGACCTCCTGCCCATCTCTTTATTAATTTTTACAACAATTTTCTTTTTGTAATTCACTAGGTAACTATTATTTCACTATAGTAATTAATTTTTAACTTATCCTATCTCCCAAGCATTCTATGATTAATAATTATTAAAACTAAACAAATTGTCTTTTACTTCCCAATACTTTTCTAAGTATTCTTTTAGATCCTTCCAGTCATTATAGAAATCTTCTACTTCCATATTATTCAACTTTCTTGTCAGTTTGTCCATTTCAACTGAAAATAATAATTTTTTAATCCAATCTTCAATCTTCGGGACTTCTTGCTGTTTCCAATTCTGAGCATACGTCATTCTTGCTGTAGTTATCATATACCACATCAGAGTTCTCTTTGATACATTAACCTCTTCCATTTTTAGTCCCAAAAGTAGTATTTCTGGTTCCTTTTTAAATGTAAATTTCGTGATCTTTTCCATCTCTGCATGGATCTCACTTCAAAATTTCTTTGCTTTTTCGCCTGTCCACCACATATGGTAAAAACAGCCCTCCACTTTTTTACACTTCCAACATTTATTAGACATATTGATATTCATCATTATAAACAAATCTTGCGCTCCCTCCTCGCAACTACAGGCAGGTGGCTTGCACTAGAAAGATGGCTCTATCCTGGGGAATCGCCACCTTGAAAATGTGCACACCTGAATCTTGGGCACCAAAGCGATGCCTCCCAGAGGACCCTCTTCAGCCCAGCTATGGGGAGGCAAGGCAGCAATCATGAGGCCAGTTACACTGGGCCAGAGGTGGCAACATGGCGAGAAGGTTTCGCCTGGTGTTGCTGCTGCTGCTGCCGTCACTGCCCCTTGTGGCCGCTCTGGCTGGCGAGAATCGGGGGGGGGTTATGCAGCACCTAAAGGGGTCTGGTGGCTGCCCAAAACACCACCTGGGGCAGAAGGGGCTGCTGGGGAGACCTCAAACAGGGCCATGAGACAGAGCTTTGCGCCAGGCAAGGGGAAGGCATGCGGGGGTGGCAACTTGCTCCCCCAGGCTGCCCGCTGTACCCTAAGAAGTGGTGCTTACCAGGACGCCTGGGAGGAGATTCACATTGCCCGGCCACAGAGAAGCTTTAGTGGTTCCCTGCTCCTGTTCATTTCTCCCCCCCCCCTGGTGGAAGGGGTGCCACACAAAGCAGGCATCTGTCTGGGCGAGGAAAGGGAAGCAGCAGCCTGGACAGGGTGGGGGCAAGAGCTCTGTGTGACCACTGCTGGGGGGTGGCTATGAGATTTTGCTCCAGGGGCGGAGGAGGGAGAGACAGGCAGCTTGGGTGACATAAGGGGCCTCCCAGCTTGGATTTGCTTCCTCTTTCCCCTGCAAGCAGCCCATTGAAGGTGGGAGTCTACCTGTACCTGGGCGCAGCCGATGACGGGTGCTATGGCACCACCATGGTCAGCCTTGGTGGTGGCGCCATGGTCGGCATCAACCTTCTGAGCCTCCGGAGCTTCCATCTGGTCTGTTGCCTTGCACTCCACTGAGGCTGAGAGGCTGGGCGGCACGTGTGTGGGCAGGACTCAGGAAACACAGCCAGTGGAAAATGGGACAGCTACTGATTGGCAGTTCAGTCAACCAATTGATTTGGGAGCATCGAATCTTGCCAATCCAAAACAGAATTATTATGTAAGGAGAGATTGGTCTGTCCCCCATTGCCTTTCTAATGCTTGGGTTATTCTACAAAATTAGGTTGTAGGTCCCTTAATGCACTGTGGGACTCACCATTGGGAAATATGGTTATCAGATGTACTCTATTGTTTTTGTTATTTAACTTGTGCTGTAGTAATTGCACCCTAGATATGTTGTGCACTTACAATATCACAGTCCTAAGATTGTTATTTTAGGTTTAGAAATGTTTGTCTTAATTGTTCCAAATGCTGACACAGTCTTGGGGATCAGAATGGACACAGTTATAATAAATGACTTTGTTGTACAACATGATTTTTTAAATGTGTTATGAGGCACTCAAATGGAGAGAATATGTGTAGTCATCAGTGAAACATTTAAAATTAACATGGCTAAAATCCCCAATATTCTTCAGCCTTTGAAACTATTAGTCTTCAGTCTATCTGAGCCACCCCACTCACAACCACTCCCCTCTCAAGAAACACTGGAAAAGGAAGAACAGCATTCTCCAGTGTAGCTAGGAAGCACTTAACATCTAGTAAACAATAACCAAAATCTGGAATATGCTCCAGCATTAAGTCTTAACTGCAATGATAATATAATCAGGGGGTGTCATTTTGTGTAGTTTTTTGAAAGGCAGGAGGAGACATAGGTCTCATAGAGAAATTCAAAGGTCTCACAGAGAGGTTCAAAGGTTTGGTTTTTTGTAATGCATTAGAGAATAACCCCCCCCACCACCACCACCACCCTGTGTTTGTTAAGCATGTTTGTTGTAATTAATGCGGGGTTCCCTCATAACCAGTTATCGGTGCTCCTAAGAAATAATTGTATGTAATATGAAAAATGGAGGGGGGAAGACTCCCCATACTGCTGTTAAATGACATGCTGGAATATAATGGTCTATTTTTTTTTCTCTTGTTCATGTCAGCAATAAACTCTCTTGCCAAGGTTATTGCAGGGTTTTTTTTCTGAGTCATTTCCTGGTGTTTTGTCAGTGAAAGTAAGAGATTCATTAACTTTAATATTTTTAAATCAGTCTCATAATCAATAGTGCAAAGTTCAACCTACTTTGAGTGTTTGCCCTGAAAGGTGGGTATCAGGTTTTACATAAATGTGTGCTAATGATTTCCTGACTAATTTTTGATTGAGATAATATGTTTACTGTAGTTCACTTTATGTTGGTTTGTTAGGGATTAGTATGATGTGTTTATTTCTTAAGAGAATTTATACCCTATCTGTCAATCAATATTGGCTCCAAGACAGCTCACAAAGCTGTAAAAACACAATTTTATTTTTTTAAAGACTCCACAGCTTTTCTTATTTATATGTTGATATGCCCTCCAATACAAAGCTCCACATGTGCTCTAGAGCATATGAGAAGCTCTAGTGAGAAGAGGTTACTCTTTGCTATAGCCCTCTGCAGATGGTTCCCTGTGTTTTTATGTGGAAATGGGGACTGAACCTGCTGCCCATGTATGTACCAGGCATATGGGACGGAGTAGAGACAGTGGGTGCCATCACATGTCCCATGTGTCCTCTGAATGTCTGCATAATCCTTATAATGGCAGGCAAAGGTTCACAGATTCCTTTGCACACACAAAGCTATCCCATCCATTGAAGCAAATACAAAAGTCCTACTGGGCAAGGGAACTCTGAGTGTGTGTTTAAGATCCTATTCCTGAAATGTAGCTCTCTGAATGTAAAATTAATATAGCTTTCCATAAATATAGCAAGGAGTAGGCTTGGGAGAAATAACATTACCCTCAACATGTCACAGTGGAATAAAACTACCATGCAACTATAATCGTTCAAGAGAAGCATCACTGTAAACATACATTTTTATCTAATATAGAAAGTCCATCATAGTACTTTGTACAAACAATGTAGGGATTTGCAAGTTTCAATTACTCAGTTTAAATTTTGCCTACCAAAGAAATGTCAATTTTGCAACATTGCAGCACCACAGGAGGACATCTACATCCATCTACATTTTCAAGCACAACACACCGCACCAGGACAAACCAGTAAGATTAAATTTAAGGTGAATGTTACCATTGATTTCAGTGGGATGTTGCCTGCACACTTGGGGTTGGAACCTCATCTAGCAAAAAATGGAGCTATACTGTATGAACAGAACTTTTCCATCCCCCTTTCCATTGGAGCCTGTTTTGCCCTCCAAAGCCATTCCCCACGGGCTAATGGACCCCCAGGAACAGTGTAGGGAGATAGAATGGACATCTACTATGGGAAGGCTGGAGTGGGTAAAAATTGCCCTTCCCCTCTTACACAGGCAGCAGTACCTTCTGCAAACAGAAAAGGGAAGATGGGATCCAAGCCATAGATTCTGATGCCTTTGTCTGTTTGGCCATATGAATTTGTTTCCCTTGTCCTTCCCTTTCAAGAGTGTGATTAAGTCTTTTTTGGCTTACAATAGCTTTCATTCACAAGGTTATATAAGCATGGAGCAATTTTACTTCAATATCATACTGTAGTGCTTTCGAGGGTTATGTTCTTCATTTGGTTTTTAATTAATTATTTTTAGCATATCAGCCATTCTGAGCTTATTGGATGGCAAGTGCAGAGCAGGAATATTAATTAATTAAATCTCTTGCAACAGTCTTTCTGGCATCTTAGTTAGAAATGCTAAAAATGAAGTAAACATGAAAAATAAATTATACCACCTCCTTTGAAAATAGCCCCTTCTGGTCAGGATTCAGGCACATGGTGGGTAGTGCAGGAGAAAATTGATCTGTTATATATGCAGTTTCTGAATTAGTGAGTATGTATGGATGATTAATTTGTGGAGGCTTGAATCTGACACCTTTTGGCACCATTTACTTCCCCCGTGTGCTCACACATGTACACAACAGAAAGGATATACTGAGAAAGAACATTTGTAAAGTGAAATGCTGCTTAACAAAAATTAAAAATACTTTGACAATAATTCTGGCATTGTCCTAGTGATTCAGACATGGACATGGGATTTCAAAGTCCCACTTGGAACATGATTAGGCATTGCATAGAGCTGCCTTCTTGTCCCTGCCCTCTGTAAGTGGTCTCTTTCCCCCCACCAATGGCAACCAATGATGTGGAACTAAGCCATCACAATGTCTATTTATGAAGCTCACTGAGAAATCTTGTCCAGTCACTATCTTTCTTTTTAATTGTGCGTGTGGTGTGAGGGGTTGTCCTTTTAGGCAGTCTAGAACTCCTTCAAGAAAAGGTGAAATACAATTTAAATAGATAGATAGGATTAAACATAACAGAATTTCTCCTTTGCTGTGACTGTGTCTGAAAAGTACAATTTAAATATATTGTACAGTACATTTATACAGCATCCCTCCTAATATCCGGTGCCCTCAATTATACTAAACATCCAATCAGATACTAAGTAGTGCTATTAATGGAACATATTTCTTATCTAAGAAGCTGTTTACTAGGCTACCTCTGAGAAACTTACGATGGAAATAAAGGCTATTAACTTGCAGCCAACCCATGAAATTATTACTGCAAACATTCATTATTTTATGAAGCAGCCTATTGACAGTCTTTAGCCTGCGGAAAGAATTATGTACTCATAGCAGAGCAGAACGCCATAAATGGGTTTTAGCTTCTAAATTCATTATTGTGCTTGTAAACCCTCAGTAATGTCTCAGTTTTAGGAATAATATCTGTATTTTTTATTGTACTACAGTCACAGCTAGATAGAAAATCCAGAGTCTGAAATGCTGAAATGCAGGAATACTCATAAATCATATATTATACAATTGATCTAAAAAATGAGATGCAATTTCATGAAGCATGTGCAGTTCAAATGATGAGAACCACTTCTCTGTTTGCTCACTCACAAATGTATACGTTTTCAGAAGCTAACATCCAAGGCTTTTTTTTTTCCTGGAAAAAGAGTTGCTGGAACTCTCAAGAGGGAAATGAAGGAGAAGCACGTGGGATTCTTTGAGACAATATTATTTTCATGCACTACAGATTTACCTCAACGTAAAGGAGTTTTCAGAATTTAGACACGTCACCAACTTCCTCAGTTCTTTTTAGGGTCTTGCTTTTGGTACCCTAATGCTGAATTATGAACTTGAAGCAACCATGTTTTAACATACTTTGTTGGATCAAAGACTGTTAAGAGAAATCCACCCATTTTTATAAACAATTAAGATGTTATGGTTTTGACTGACAAGGAGGACTTTTCTGGAGTAACAATCAGGTTCATGTAGGAAATCCCCTTTCACACTCACTGGAGGAAATAGCTGTTGTACTGAGAGTGTGCCGAATCTGAGACGGTTCCTTGAGCATTTCTTCTCTGAATGTTAGATGTTCTCTGAAGGCTCAAATGGCTTCTCTTTTTTTGAGTTGAAATCTTCTCACCAATGTGTGTATGTCTTCTTCCCCATAGAGAATGTTGTCCCTTGAGTTTGCTGGCCAATTCTTAGAATCCAGAACTTTCCCACACCTTGACAGTTCTGTGTCTTCTTTTGAAAGCAGTCTTTTCTGAAGAGAAATTTTAAGTTGATCATAGAATGCAACAGGGGAGATTGGTGGGTCATCAATTCTATTTTTTCTATGCAATGGAACACCCTTAAATTGCAGATTTCCTGTTGCCTTAAGTGATTTCTTATAATAAGGACCTGGAATAGTGCTTCTCTTCCCACAGACATCAGTAAGACACTCAGTCTTGCTGTGGGCTTTGTACAGATCGATATTTCTCTCCTGCAAATCTAAACTCAGTTCTGACAGTTCTTGCAAAGCATCACAAATTAATCCAAGATCCAAAATAAATTCAATAGTTACAATCTTTCTATGAAGATCTTCATATGTGCACTTCTCCCTTCTGTCTTGACCATTTGCTGACTTACCTTTATATGACTCAATGTGAGACATCAAACATTTGTATATTCCATTTGCTGTTACATCTTCCAGCTCTATCAGACCAATGAAGACATTTACAGGTTCTTGCAAGTCTATTTCCTCAATGTAGGTGTGAATATGCACAATCAGTACAGATTTCTGACTCACGGTAGTAGATTCATCGAGTATCAGTGAGATTTCACTCTTTCAATCAATAATTTTTCTGGTTAATGTAGTTCTCAATTCCCTGCCAATGTGATTTATAATATTTATACAGGCAATAGCTGAGTGCAAAATTCTCCCCATATCAATGCCATTTAATTCTTGTAAATCAATTTCAGCTTCAGGATTATTAATAGACTGGTTCTTTTAAGTCAGTTTATATGTGGTATAGGAGCTGCGGTGGCTCAAGTGGTTAAGACGCTGAACTGCAGGCTGTGGAAGGTCAGTAGTTCAGCGGTTCAAGACCCGGGTGCCGCAAGACAGGGTGAGCTCCTGTCTCTAGTTCCAGCTCCTAGCAGTTCGAAAGCAAGACATTGCAAGTAGATAAATAGGGACCACTTCGGTGGGAAGGTAACAGTGTTCCGTGCGCCTTGGTGTTTAGTCATGCTGGCCACATGACCACGGAAATGTCTTCGGACAGCGCTGGCTCTTCGGCTTTGAAACGGAGATGAGCACCGCAACCCTAGAGTCGGATTCGACTGGCTTTCGAGCAAGGGAACCTTTACCTTTTTATATGCGGTATGGGATATTTTATTGGTAATTTCGTTCTCTCTTGCTAGTGACTTCAGACATACTGTTTCAAGCTTTTCTCCCCCCCCCTCTTTAATTATTTTAACTACAGTTTTATGACTTGCACTTTCTCTATGGGCAAAAATCTTTTTCCTCAGTGATGTTAGTTGCTGTTTCCTATTTTCACCATAAGATGTTATCTCACAATTTATCCATTATTAGAAAGCTGCATACTCACATTTTTCTCGAGAGCCAGTTTGGTGTAGTAGTTAGGAGCAAGGACTCTAATCTGGGAGAACCAGGTTTGATTCCCCACTGCTCCACATGCAGCTGCTGGTGTGACCTTGGGTCAGTCATAAATTCTTTCAGAACTGTTCTCTCAAGGGCAGTTCTCAAAAGAGCTTTCTCAGCCCCACCTACCTCAAGGGTGTCTGTTGTGGGGAGGGGAAGGGAAAGGGATTGTAAGATGCTCTGAGACTCCTTTGGGTAGTGAAGGATGGGGTATAAGTCCAATCTCTTCCTCCTCCTCCTCCTCCTCCTCCTCCTTTTCCTAAGCATCCAACATTTTTGCACACTGAGCAACCTATCTTGCCATCATAAAAAATAACCAATCATTCCCCCCCCACAAATTCATTCTTTTGCTCTACAGTCCAACAACTTGGCCAGAAGCTTTCATTAACTTCAGAGACCAAAGTGGAACTCCCTGAGTCACTTGTTGCATTTTGAAGTTCCAAACCTGAATTATTGGGAGTTGAAACTCCAGCTGGATGTTTTGAGAATTTTGTTTCCACAAAGATGTTCCAGAACTCTGTTCCAGTGCATTCCCCCAGGGAAAAAGCCCTGCTAACATCTAGCTAATGTATGGTGTGCTCAATCAGCCAACTTTCTGTTCATCAATCCCCCCTCCCCAAGTTCTGATCAAAGGATATAGTGTATCAACATAGTAGCACATAATGTTTTGGTTTCAATGAGTTTTTCCACTAGTTAAAAAGGGAGGACAGGGTCCCCTTTAACCACCCAAATAGCTATGCTGGCAATCATGAGACCTGCAGGGACAAAACCCATGTGAGATGGAGGTTGTAGTAAGGAGGAGAACTGGGTGAGATGAAGCAAAAAAGTTGGCTGAATCCTACCCAACAGAAGCTACATTTGTCACTCTGCTTCTGTGGTTCCCCAGCTGCTGAGGTTGTAATAATGCTTATTCTCAGAATCTTTATAGTTTGGGAAAATATTTGACAGACATGTTGTATTGCCTAGACCAGGGGTCCCCAACCTTTTTGAGCCTGCGAGCACCTTTGGAATTCTGACACAGTATGGCTGGCTCAGCCACAAAATGCCCATTGCTGGGGTGCAACCAGCCACAAAATAGCTGCTGCAACATACATTCAGTCACACACTGAAGATCCTTGTACTATAGTGGCTGCAGCCGCCAAAACAATATTTTTAAAATTTGCACAGCCAATCAAATCTCCAATGGCCAGTCACAAGTGTTGCTGGGCAAAAAACTCTAAAAAAACACTTGGCAGGCACTCTTCTTCTTCTCCTTCTTCTTGATTGGCACCATGGCACCCGTGGGCACCACACTGGGGACCCTGGACCCAGACAGTCTGTATCAAAAACCTTTTCCTACCTGATTTCAAATACTCACTACTTTGATCATCTCTTTGGAAACATAACAGACAGTTCATTTCTGATATACTAAATGCAGAGTTTGGGATGGTGTGGGGTCCTTTTCATCTTGGAAGTTCTGTTGTACAGGGCATATTTTTATGTTGTGAGCTGAAAACATCCATACTGCACTAAAGTGTATTGGAGACTTCCCTGAAGTAAACTGATAAATCAGTTGTAATTACAACAAAGTGATTTTGAACCTAAACGGAGATATCCACTTATGTGTGATTTCCATTTGCCAATACACTCTGGCAAATACATTTGACATGTTAGCTCAACTAGAAAATGGAATTTGACACTACTTACAAGATAATCACCACAAATGGGTTTTACATTTGTATTTTACACTTAGTAGGTCAATACAAACATTGTAATTTCTTTTATATGTGTCTGGGAAGATCATTTATATTGCATTTTTAAGATTGCCATTCATATAAATCTGGAGAATTTATAGGTACAGTCATTTCAGGTGGTACTAAAGAAGATTTATGTACAGATAAAACTGGAATCTATATCCTTATGAAGATATCCTGAAATATCGAGTATTTAAAAGTTAATTCTAGACTGGCACTCTCTATCTAATACAGCCAGGTATTATTGGGCATGTAATCATATTCCATGATGTATCTAGTTGTAGCTTGCAAATTCCAGCCTGTTTTTGGAAGATAACAAGTGTCTGCAACTTAATGGCTCTGTTCAGACGTTGTATATAACCATGGGGCTAGTTCCAACATGACTACTTTTGTGAGGACTGCACAAGGCTTGCTTGTCTTCCTGGCTTACCCCTCCCCCCAGCAGCCATTTATGACTCTGGAAAAGTTATTCCCAGGATCATGAGACCCACATGGAGTAATAGCCATTGCCGTAGCCATGTGAATTGGAAAGGTGCAACAGGAATCGAGAAGGCAGCGAAATCACTCCCTTCTTCCTCTTCCCCCAGTGGAGTTCTGCTCTCACAAGGGGCAGGAAGGGACTATTTCATTCCCCCCCACAGCCTCCCGACCTGTGTGGTTATTACTTCATGCCGATCCCATGATCACTGCCTAGAAGAGAGAAAAGCTGGAAAGATCTGTGACTATCACTGCCTCCTGCTGATAGATTATGAAATCCAACCCATGGTTTAATTAAACTAATTATCTTTGGTGTAGTTATATGAATGCAGGCCACTCACTAACTATAGTTAGTTGTGGGTGTGTTAAATGCTGTCAAGTTGCTTCCAACTTATGGCAACCCTAATGAATTAATGCACTCCAAAATGTCCCATTGTTAACAGCCTTGTTCAGATCTTGCAAACTGAGGGCTGCAGCTTCCCTCGAGTCAATCCATCTCAAGTTGGGTCGTCCTTTTTTCCTGCTGCCTTTGACTTTTTCTGGCATTATTGTCTTCTCCAGTGACTTTTGTCTTCTCATAATAAAACTAAAGTATGATAGCCTCAGTTTGTTAATTTAAGCTTCTAGGGATAGTTCAGGCTTGACTTGATCTACAGCCCTCTTATTTGTCTTTTTGGCAGTCCACAGTATCCATAAAACTCTCCTCCAACCAGTGTTGCCTCTAAGCTGAGTTAGTGTGAGCTAGCTCACCATTTTTTAGCCTTCGGCTCACACATTTCTGTCTCAGCTCAGGAAGGAGGGCTCCAGAGCAAACTGATTTAAGCAGTTGCAAAATGGCTCGCTCACAACTTTAATGCCAGTAGCTCACAAATTAGAATTTTTGTTCACAAGACTCCACAGCTTAGAGGGAACATTGCCTCCAACACCACAAATAAATCAACTTTCTTCCTGCCAGCTTTCTTTGTTGTCCAGCTTTCATACCCATACATAGTAATGGGGAATGGTATAGTATGAATTAGCTTGATCTTGGTCACCAGGGGCACATCTTTACAATTAGGAATCTTTTTAAGCTCCTTCATAGCTGCTCTTCCCTGTCTCAGCCTCTTTCTCATGTCTTGGTTGCAGTCTCCCTTTTGGTTGATGCAGGGGTCATTTCGTAGAAAAAGAGCTAGGGGGACTCATTAGCATAACTCATTAGCATATGCCACACCCCCTGACATCACCGGAAGTGTGTCCTCCCCACAGCCGGCGGCGACCTCCAGCGGGCACCAGCAGGGAGCTCCCGCACCTCACCCGGGGGGATGGCGTCCCCCCGCGTCCCCCCCCAAATGACCCCTGGGTTGATGATGGAGGCAAGGAACAGAAAATCTTTAACCCTTTCAATTTCTTCATCATTAGCCTTAAACTTGTGCAATTCCCCAGTAGTCATTATTTTTGCCTTCTTGATGTTCAGCTGTAATCCTGCTTTGGCCCTTTCTGTTTTAACTTTCCTCAGTAGCCATTTCAGGTCTTCACTATTTTCTGCCAGTAATGTGGTGTCATCTGTATATCTCAAATTGTTAATGTTTCTTCCACCAATTTTTACTCCACCTTCATCGGGTTGATCCAGCTTTCCTTATGATGTGATGTGCATATAGACTGAACAGATAGGGACATAAAATACATCCTTGTCCGACGCTTTTGGCTATTGGAAATGACCAGAGTACAGGTTCTGTATCAAAACAATCAGATGTTGTGGCATACCTATTTCTTGCCTTGTCTTCTCATAATGTGGCCAAAAATACCATGGCATCAGTTTGGTCAATTTAGCTTCTACAAAGCGTTCAGGGTTGATTTGATCTAGAACCCACTTATGTGTCTTTTTGGTGGTCCATGGTATCCAAGCATGTCTCCTCCAACACCACATTGTCTGTAAAATTGGGCTCTGGTTGGTTCATTAACTCTAATTAGTCTTAAGCATGTGTTGTCGAAGGCTTTTATGGCCGGAGTTCATTAGTAGTTGTAGATTTTCTGGGCTGTGTGGCTGTGGTCCTGGCATTGCAGTACCTGACGTTTCACCAGCAGCTGTGACTGGCATCCTCAGAGGTATAACACAGAAAGATAGAGTACTCTCTGTGTCAATGTTGACAATGTTGTCAATGTTGACACAGAGAGTACTCCATCCTGCTGGTGTTGCTAATTGGTCTTTCTGCACACAGTCCTTATCATCTCCAATGCCAAAGATGGAAATGTGGTATGCTTATACTGCAAAAAACAGCAATGTAGAGAATGCATAAACTATGGCCTTTGACTCTTGTACTTAAGGTTTGTGCTGTCTAACACAGATTCTGGAAATGTGTTAGATGGTTACGCTAGTTTTCTTGAGTTTTTTGCTGTGTGACTTTAGCATGTTAGTTGCCTGTAGATTAAACGTTTTGTTCTGACAGAAACTAAATAAAACTTTATATAATTTTAAAATAAAAAAGAAGAGTTTGATTATTTGTATACTACAGCCCTGGGGACCCATGGGGTTCAGTCTTGGACTCCTTGACACATGGTCATAATGATAAGTGTCACCTGAGAACCATTTGAATTTTTTGAAAGGACTTCCTGTTTGTTTTTAGAGATGGCAATACACAGGGCATCCATGATGCCATGTCTGAACTGAAACATAATCTTAAATCTAGATTTCTAAACAATGGTAATGTGATTACTTCCAAGGAGATTAAGTGTTTAGTTAACTTCACTGCCATCAGGGGAATTTAACCATATTTGAAGTTGGCTATGTCTCTTTGCAGCATTTCTCTCCAGCCTTGTACAGAAACTATTAGCCACTGAAGAAAAACATGGTAAGCCATTGCAAAAGCCAGTTTTGTCCCATCTTTGGTTGCAGTAAGATTGTTTTTAATAACACAAAATGTATCTATATAAATGTTCAACATGTCTTGTATTGATGGTTTGAGATTAGAAAATGTAGATTACAAATCTTTATTAATTTAAACAGTTTACCCCACTTTTTCTGGGAATTTAGAGTGGCTTACAAACAAACAAAGTGCTCAAAAGCAAAGTACAAATGAAATAAAAATGTACATCCCAACAGACCCCTAAGACATCCCTGAAGCAGGTAAAACTCCAAGGTTGTGCCAGAATGATATTGGTTCTGCCACTATGGCTCACACAGGGCCATGGCTACAAACCACAGGCTAGGAGCAAAACAGCCAAAACTGTTTGACTCTTGGCCTTCAGCTTGCACCAAAGATTGTACCACTGGCAGTCATGTCTAGGCTTACCTGCAGAAAGGGAGGAACAGTTGCTAAGCTCAAGTCTTATTCAGTTCCTGAGATGTTCCCAGTTCCCTCTCTCCTGTAAACTATGCAGTTAAACCAAAGCAATAGAAAAAAATGGCTAAAATCCCATTCTTTTTTTTCATTGCCTCCATCTCTAAGCCAGCTCAGACAAACCATTTTGTTATATTTCTTTGTGGTGGTCAGGTTTCAGCAAGTTCTGCTGGAAGACTGTCATTGTTAGATCGCACTAACAAAGGATCGGAGAATGATTTCAGCTCAGTGATTCAGCTTTATTTGAAGTAGCGAACAAACACTCAAATGCATTCAAAACCAGAACAAGAAAACATTGGGAGCTATGCTCCTTTTAAACATTACCGGGCTAATATAGCCACGCCTATTTACATTTAACAACCAATGAGATTGATGCGTTAAAGACCAATGGGAGTCTTTCCCTCACAGGTAATAGTACAGCTCTGATTGGTCGCTGTTACAGAGCGACCAATAGGAAATCCGTTCAGAGGAGCCCTAGCTTGGCTCTAAGCTTAACATGAGAGGTCAATGAGGTGATTCATGTAATCGTTTCAATACATTACAATTCCTCCCCCTTAAGTTACGACATCATACCATTTGTTTTATTATTTACATACGTTCACAGTCATTTCATTTGTACATCAGCTATCACAATACACTTTATTGCAATCATAGTCCTTTAGGTAAGTAGGCATTTGCCGCGTACGCTGAGACCTGCGAAGCGGTGCAGGCTCCGTGGGCGTACTTGCCTGTGAGTCAGCTTGGGGTTCTATACAGACTGGGTCAGGCACATACGCTTCTGGGGTCCCGAAAACAGGGGTCAGCCCTGGCTCGGGAACAGTACCGGGCAGTTCGGTACTCACCTCCTGCTCTGGAGGGCTCAGATCTACGTCAGAGGACCCAGCCGTCGGAGAGTCAGCGCTGTCCTTAGCCCAACGCCTCCGTAACTGATCTATGTGGCGCCGCCACGTTCTACCGTCAGCCAACTGCACCACATACATACGAGTGCCCACAGAGTCGGATATTACCCCGGGAAGCCACAAGTGCCCGTTAGAATAATTCCGCGCGAAAACTTTGTCGACCTTTTCAAACATGCGCACCTTCGGTTGTGAATCGGTATGCTCGGACTGATCTTCAGTTAAGTCTGGATGTAGTCGGTTTAAACGGGTTGTGAGTCTGCACCCAATTAGCAATTCAGCCGGACTGTGGCCTGTAGTACTGCAGGGAGTTGTATGC
>NW_015171557.1:0-621 GCF_001447785.1 Gekko japonicus
CACCTACTCCAACCCCCTTGCTCAGTCAGCTACAATACCCCACTCTGCTTCAAGGAGCACACACCCTTTAAAATGTTTTAAAATGATTGAAAAAAGCATTTACAGGATAAATTCTTGTGGGGCTCTGCCTTTAAGAAAGGGGGTGAAGCCCCCAAAAGCCCCACCATAGCTATGGGCCTGGGACCACTTACTGCCTTTTGCACCACTAGGGGAGCAGCCACTTGCCAACTGACTTCCCTCCCCTTCCTCCTGGTGCTCCTTTAAAAATAGCATGTCCAAGGTGATGAAGGTCTACGTGGCACAGAGGACCACTACTAGGATCCAAAGTCATAAAGCATTTATTAAAAAGAAAATGTTCACAAGCACACATTTAGCACAGCACCAGACTGAGCAAGGGATTCAAAATAAAAGGGTAAAACGCAATTCCTCTGGAATTCTGTTCTGCCGTCTCCCCCTTCACTGCACCACTGCTCTGGTCAGCCTGCAATTATTTAAACAGACAACTAAAACAGCTACAAACCATATAAATCGGTCATCAGCATTGCATTTTAGACAGCGTTTGTCTAAGTCCGTGTTACCCAACCTGTGGGTTGGGGCCCAAAAGGGAGTCATAGGCCAGCC
>NW_015171557.1:1172-1285 GCF_001447785.1 Gekko japonicus
AAGGGCTGCTTGGACCAGAGGGAAGGCTTCAAGCTTGGCTAGGCAAGAGTGACGGGATGCCAGCTCCTGTGTTCAGGGAGCAGGGCAAGACCACTGATTTATCCTTAAGAGCC
>NW_015171557.1:3646-8225 GCF_001447785.1 Gekko japonicus
ATGTTAAACTGTTCTGGTTATGACTTCGTTCAAGCGTTTGTTCGTACCTTCAATAAAGCTGTTCACTTTTGCTGAAATCACTCTCCGGATCTTTGTTCGCGGTGATCTAACACCTGTGGGGTGGACTAGGCTGAGAGGGAGCACAACTGGCCCAGCGACACCCAGCAAGCTTCATGGCAGGGCAGAGGTTCACACAAAACTGCCTTACACTGACTCAGGACCCTGGGTGGTCCATCAAAGTCAGTATTGGCTACTCAGACCGGCAGCTGCTCTCCAGGGTCTCAGGCAGAGGTCTTTCCCATCACCTGTTGCCAGATCTTTTAACTGGAGATGCCGGGGATCGAACCTGGGACCTTCTGCATGCCAAGCAGATGCTCTACCACCGAGCCACAGCCCCTCCCAAACCTGGATCTCTAACCAGTGGCACTCCAACTGTGCTATACACTGCCGGAGTTGTCTTGTTTAGTCTAAATAGCGTGGTTGTGTTTAATCCACCTTGGGAATTTTTTTAACTGAAAGTATGGGATGGAAAAGGAGCTGCGGTGGCTCAAGTGGTTAAGACGCTGAACTGCAGGCTGTGGAAGTTCGGTAGTTCAGCAGTTTGAGACCCGAGTGTGCCGCATGACGGAGTGAGCTCCCGTCTCTGGCTCCAACTCCTGCCAACCTAGCAGTTCGAAAGCAAGAAATTGCAAGTAGATAAATAGGTACCACTTCGGTGGGAAGGGAACAGCGTTCCGTGCGCCTCGGTGTTTAGTCATGCCACCCACATGACCACGGAAACGTCTTCGGACAGCGCTGGCTCTTCAGCTTTGAAACGGAGATGAGCACCGCAACCCTAGAGTTGGGTTTGACTGGCTTTTGAGCAAAGGAACCTTTACCTTTATGGGATGGAAATATCTTAAAGAACTGGACCTCTTTCCAGTTTACAAAATCCATTAAGAACCACAATAAAAACATCAGGGAAAGGAAAGGCACTATGAGCAATGGCTGCCATTTTTGCCGGCAGTTGACTGGATTCAGCCACAGTTGATTAGCCCTTCCCCATCAGGTTACCGATTCCAGGCATCCGTTTAGACCTTCTGCCTCCTCACCTGGATTATGTGAGCAGCTATCGTGGCCCAGGATCCTGCCCTCCCCCCAATGTCAGTTGTTGTTGTTCAGTTGCACAGTCGAGTCCGACTCCTCGTGACCCCATGGACCAGATCCCGCCAGGCCCTCCTGTCTTCCGCCGTCCTCTGAGGTTGGCTCAACTTCATGTTCGTTGCATCTATGACACTGTCTAACCATCTCATCCTTTGCCGTCCCCGTCTTCTTTGACCTTCAATCTTTCCCAGCATCAGGGTCTTCTCCAGGGAGTGCTCCCTTCTCATTGGGTGGCCAAAGTATTTGAACTTCAGTTTCATTATCTGGCCTTCCAGGGAACAGTCAGGGTTGATTTCTTTTAGGATTGACTGATTTGATCTCCTTGCAGTCCAAGGGACTCTCAAGAGTCTTCTCCAGCACCAATGTCAGAGGAGGGTGCAAATGACAAAGAGGAGTGGTGGCGTGGACCTACTCAGGGGGCAGAGCTGTCCCACGGCAGACCACTGTGGAAGACGATGACGGAGAGCCCCAAGGGACACTGAGACCAGTCTTCCCTCTGAGCTGAGTGAGTGTGAGCTGGCTCACAGTTTTTTAGCCTCCGGCTCACACATTTTCATCTTAGCTCAGGAAGGAGGGCTCCAGTCCAGAGCAAGCGAATTCATGCAATAGCCATATTACCTGCCTGCTCACAACTTTAAAGCTCACAAAGTAGAATTTTTGCTCACAGGACTCCGCAGCTTAAAGGGAGCACTGACTGAGACCCCGACCTCTGCCCATGAGGAGTCTGAGAATAACCCCCCCAACGATTTGCTGCTCCTCCCTCACCCTGTCCCAAAGAACCCATAAGCACCAGGGAACATCCCAGCCCCACTCAAGCCTGTGCCTCTGTAACATTGTGTGTGCCCCCTTTGCCCTGATCAGTTCTCTTCCTGCAGGACTACTCCTCCTCAGTCAGCCTCCGTCCACTGTTGGCACATCCCTGCTTGGCAGCCCGGTCTTGCAGCAAGCTTCCTCCGCCTCCTCTGTGAGCTCTCCATGGTCCTGACCTCTGACTTTGGCTTCTATGACTCAATACCAGCAGAAATGCACTTATAGGCTTTCACCTAGAAGGGGAGAGCTTGTTCCAGCCTGAAAGCATGCCCTCCCCCCAGCTGAAAACCAGGTGTGTCAAGAATGATAAATGAGAGATGAAAACACAATCACGAGTACAACTTCAGCTGGCCAACTCCAGTACAACTTCAGCTGGCCAACTTCAGCTGGCCAACTTGTGGTCCCTCAGTCTTGTTCAGTTTCGCTTTTATAAAGGCTGGATCCAGATTGCCAGTTAAGCTTTTAAAATGTTGCAGTTGGAAATGACAGATTTATTTGTCCTCAGGCTCCCATGCCAGGGATGGAAATCTTGTTCCATGAAACTTAAGAACCTACGAAGAGCCCCGCTGGATCAGACCAATAGTCCATCTAGTCCAGCATCCTGTCTCACACAGTGGCCAACCAGTTCCTCTGGAGGGCCAACAACAGGGCAGAGAGGCTGAGGCCTTCCCCTGATAAGAACATCAGAAGAGCCTTGCTGGATCAGACCAGTGGTCCATCTAGTCCAGCATCCTGTCTCACACAGTGGCCAACCAGTTCCTCTGGAGGGCCAACAACAGGGCAGAGAGGCTGAGGCCTTCCCCTGATAAGAACATCAGAAGAGCCTTGCTGGATCAGACCAGTGGTCCATCTAGTCCAGCATCCTGTCTCACACAGTGGCCAACCAGTTCCTCTGGAGGGCCAACAACAGGGCAGAGAGGCTGAGGCCTTCCCCTGATAAGAACATCAGAAGAGCCTTGCTGGATCAGACCAGTGGTCCATCTAGTCCAGCATCCTGTCTCACACAGTGGCCAACCAGTTCCTCTGGAGGGCCAACAACAGGGCAGAGAGGCTGAGGCCTTCCCCTGATAAGAACATCAGAAGAGCCTTGCTGGATCAGACCAGTGGTCCATCTAGTCCAGCATCCTGTCTCACACAGCGGCCGACCAGTTCTTCTGGAGGGCCAACAATTTATTTATTTATTTTATTAAGACTTATAGCCTGCCCTCCCCTGCAAATGGGCTCAGAGTGGGTATTATAATAAAACACAATATACAATCTAAAACATTCACAATTCTAACACAACAAATACAAAAAAAAAGATAAAATACAATCAACAGCACTCCTAATAGATGGCATAAAATCTCAGGGGGAGTAAACATCTACAAACTGTCTGGTGTAAAGGGAAAAAAGGGGGACAAACAGATTAAAAAACAGTTTTTATTCGAGAGCTATTATTGCTTTAAATGCTGTATGAATTGGAATTTGGGTGACATTGGTGGTTTAAGTTGCAATGTGAACCTTAAGGGAGTTATGGGATGGTTGTGAATGGTTGTGTGAGTGTATATGAGTATGGTTGTAGATCACCGAATGATTGCATCTTAATTTCGTTGTACTATGTACAATGACAATAAAGTTGTTTATTATTATTATTATTATTATTATTATTATTATTATTATTATTATTATTATTATTAAGCATGCAGACTCAATGAGTGTTGAGGTTCCTGTCAGTCACTGTGGCTAGTAGCCATTGATAAACTTCTCATCCATGAATCCATCTGATCCTCTTTTAAAGCTCTTTATTCCTGTGGCCATCACTACACCTCCGGCTGCAGATTCCACATTTACTCTCTGTGTAAAGTAGTTTTTTTTTTTTTGCCCCCGGAGGGGATTTTTTATTGCATTTTTATTAACACTACAAACTACAACAGAAAATAGGAAAGGGGACTACAATTAGGGGATAAAGAAAGATACCCATTACTAACTAAAAACCCAAGAGAGGAAGTCCCCTCACCATCTTAAACAAACATTTAGTCTTAATCTCATTAATCTTGCTATCAACTGAGTCAAATATCATTAACTTTCCCACGTTTAAGTTTAAAGTTTAACTGTCATACAGAAATACCCCAGAGCATCTCATTTCAACATTTTTATAAAGGCACCATTCAGAGTCCTTCAGCCTATACTTCTCCTTGCCTAATCTCTTCCGGAGCTTATAAGGACTTTTAGGGGCTGCCGCCCCTTTCTCTGAAAGAGAGTCCTCTCCGGAGGATTCCGAGTCCAGCTCTCCATCGGACTTACTGTCCATCCTTTTTTCCCCCTCCTCCCCTGGCTCACCCAACTGGACTCTTAAAAATTCCCATGCTTTCTGAACAGAGTCAATTTTTTCTTTTTTGTCCCTGATTTTGAAGGTTACGCCTTCTGGAGTTAACCATCTATATCCAATTGCATTTGTCTGTAGAAAAAGAGTTAATTCTTTATATTTCTTTCTCCTTTGTCTTATCTCAAATGGAATATCTTTCAACGTTCTGATAGTATTCTCCACCACTTTCAGGATTGCATCCCTCACATGCCTCTTCGAGAATCTTACCACAATTTCCCCAGGCAGATTATTTTTCGTTATATATCCAGAATATGACCTATA
>NW_015171557.1:11774-17546 GCF_001447785.1 Gekko japonicus
TGGGAACAGCATGTGGGTCTGTGTGGGGGGAATTAACAGTGATAGACCCCTTCTTCCACTGATGGAGTGGCCACTCTGCAGGCAACAGAGCACCTCTGAGCCAGTTTGGTGTAGTGGTTAGGAGCGCGGACTCTAATCTGGGAGAACCGGGTTTGATTCCCCACTCTTCCACATGCAGCTGCTGGTGTGACCTTGGGTCAGTCACAAGTTCTTCCAGAGCTGTTCTCTCAAGGGCAGTTCTCTCAGCCCCACCTCCCTCACAGGCACTGTTCCCTCTAAGTTGTGGAGTCTTGTGAGCAAAAATTCTACTTTGTGAACTACTGGAATTAAAGTTGTGAGTGAGCAGTTTGGCTACTGCATAAATGAGCTTGCTCTGGAGCCATTCTTCCTGAACTAGGACAAAAATTTGTGAGCTGGAGGCTAAAAAACTGTGAGCTAGCTCACACTAACCCAGCTTAGAGGGAACACTGCTCACAGGGTGTCTGTTGTGGGGAGGGGAAGGGAAAGGAGTTTGTAAGCCGCTCTGAGATACTTTGGGTAAGTGAAGGGCGGGTATGAATCCAATCTCTTCTTCTTCCTTGAATAGAACCCAGTTATTTTTGTGACCCTCTTGCTTCCTGGCCAAGGACCAGGTACTGCCTGCAGCCGTGGGTGAGCAACAGTGTGTAGCCCAATCCCATGTGACACCTCCACCCCCCCCCCCAAATTAAGGGCTCACTCCCAGTAACTACATGCAACCTTAGAAGTCACTGGTTGAGAGTGACATATGTGTGGCGTATGTTGCTTACGGCTGCTGCACATGAACAAACAATAAGATTAGGAAGCAGCAGGGGAAATTGTTCACCTCCACCTTTGGGGTCCGTGTTTGGCCAGGAGAGCCAGCAAGTTGGGGGAGGGGAATTGCATGAGACTGCAGAAGGTCCAGGTAGAGAAGCCAACCTTCCTTGGCCAGGAACCCTGGAGAGCTACTAGACAAGAAGTCTGATAGCACCAGGCAGCTTTGTACGTTCGTATTCGAGACCTTGTCAACTGAAGTATGTGGAATACTGGATATTGCCGAATACAGAGGTTCTGGAGCGCTAGCGGACCGTTTTCTAATCAGAAGGAGAATTCAAGCAGATAGATGCAAAACGCCAATGCAAATATGGCCGAAAATTAGACACAACTCCTTTAAAACATGTAGATGGTTGCTGCTGGTCTCTGCATCTCGGACAGCTTTTTAAAAAAGTTTTCTTTATAGGAATCTTCAGGCACTTTTTGGTGTATGCCCCCCAAAAAGAGGGGGGGGGAACTAAACCAACCAAGCAAAAACCTCCAAAGGAAGTTTAGAAAACTTACTGAGGGGCCAAAAGTTCAAGAACAGAGAGGCCAATCTCTTCTTCCTCCACCATTTGAAGAGTCCTCCCTTCAGCGGGTCTATTCATTACATTTTAGTCGTGTCTCCGGCTGTGCATTCATCACCCAGGCTCCTTGGTTGCTGTTGTTTTTGTTTAAAAGAATCTCTGAGTCACAGCTGGCACAAGAATAGTCCTAAAGAAAGCCGGGAAAGCCCTTATTTTAGCACTGGTAAGGATGCTCCATCCTGACCAGGATAGCCCAGGTTAGCCGGATCTTGTCAGATCTCAGAAGCTAACCATCGTCATCCCTGGCTAGTATTTGGATGGGAGGCCTCCAAGGAATACCAGGGTTGTGATGCAGAGGGGGGCAATCGCAAACCACCCCTGAATGTCTCTTGCCTTGAAAACCTCACCAGGGGTCGCCATAAGTCGGCTGTGACTTGACGGCACTTTTCCACCACCAAGGATGCACTGGTAAGGACACATAAGCATTGCAGTAAAACTGATCCCTACTGTATAGATCGTCGAAGATGAGTTTGTGTGTGTTATTCCATCTCAAGTCACAATATATTTGGAGAAAAGAACTAGCATACATTGCAGGGACAGCCACCCTCTCTAGCTTCCGTGTCATGCCTGCCCTTGACTCAGCCTTAGAGCCAGCTCCTGACAGCCTAAGAGGGGAGGCTTCAGTGCCTTTAAGAGCTGAAGAAGCATCAGGATCTGCACCTACTGTAAGTACTGAGGAGGATACACAGCAAGCTGAGTCAACTACAGGACGATTTGCACCTGGGATTGAGGAGGCCATAAGCAGCTCACCACCTGCATCCCCCCCACCTGTAAGTAGGCTTAGGGATCAGAGACATCAGGAGCTGGCTAGCCAACGAAAAGAAGCACGTTCAAGAGGGCGGAGATCCTTGAGCCCTGAGTTTTAACAGCAGCCAGGACCTCGCACAAAGGTGCTAATGAGTTAATGGGCCAGAGCACTATTTAGTAGGGCCTCTGGCCATGAGCAATTTGTGCTGGCAATCTCCTTCATAGAACCAGAAGCTCTGCACCTTGATTCCTGTTTGACTCTGTAGCTTTTGGACTCGGCTTGTGTTTGGACTGCTCTGGCTCCTGACTTCCACTTTGAACCTGACCACGCCCTCGGCTTTGCTCCCCGTATTCTGACCTCTGGTAATGTTTGACTATGGCTTTGTCTGGTGTTTTGGGAGTCGGGACTTGTTTAATGCTCTGCTGACTGCTCTCCTGGCTGACCTTTGGACTTGTATTGTGACTCCCCCTGCCTGCCTGCCTCCCTGGCTCTACCGTGACACTCCGGGCCAAGACATTAGTCTGGCCATTAGCAGTACATTTTGCCACTCTATCCCTCCACCTCCTTTATGGGTACGGAGGCTCTACAATGAAGCTGGTGTCCGGACAAGTAGTAATGATTTAGTACAAAATGTTATTGCGGTTAATCTAATGTCTTTACAGACATCCCTTCAGCCGTAAGAGCCCCCAAAGCCATGGACAACCTATGAAAAACACAAATCGGTGAAGGAATCAAAAGATGAAGTAAAGCAGCTAGAGTGGAGGAAGAAGAGACTCAGGTACGTCTGATGCTGCCCTCCTCCTCAGCACGTTCTGGTGTGGTCCCTTTTCCTTCTTCACAAGAGCAGTGGTGTTGGGTATTACAAGTTGAAAACACTCAGTATATCTGGGGTTAAATGTTTGTTTATGTTACTCACAGGAAGTCACATGTTTCTCGTGTAACCAATGTTCTTTAGCTGTAGAATACCCGGGAATTTTCTCCCTGATTGAGGAATTTGATTGGGACTAAAGTGTCAAGGTGTATTACCATTTTATGGCTTCGCTCCCCGTCTTTATTTGGTGTTCTGAAGAACGAGAAGAGCAGCCGTAATCTCTCTCTTCTAGTTGTGTCTTTGTAGAGTAAGGATGTAGCTGATTTTGCTCTGTTGTGATTTTCATCCCAGTTACCCTTCCCATGCTAGAATTTAGTAAAAACTTTATATTTTAATCACACATGGACTATGAGTCTGAATTATTTTACTCCGGGACTGCTGGACTATCTTATCTCTGCTAAATACCATTTTTGCAATATCTCACTATCACCCAACAAGTGGAAATGTCCTTCCCTCCGGATCCATGTCTCCCAGCATCTCATGGTCTTCTGCTCCCTCAAATGACTCCGCCCTGTCTCTCGGGTTGCCCCCTCATTCCTGGAATGACCTTCCAGAGAACCCTGGTGCCGTCTTCTTCGCTTCCTTCCAGTCTCTCTTCTTTTCTGTGAAGTCTTAATACAGACCCGAAGTTTGGTTCCCATCCTCCACCGAAACCAACTCACCTGTCTGCCACATGAGGTACATTCTGACTCCAGCCCCTCACCCAAGACCGCTTCAGGTACCTGAAGAGGCAACCCAGATGCCACAGAAAAATCCCGGGCCTCAGACTATGCCGCTCATGCAAGGGATGGAAGGCTCCATCACTACTGTCCCAAGTTTTGACTGTAAGACAAGAAAATGTCTTTTTTTTTTAGTCTTCTCAGGTACTTGACCTGTCTTAGACTGTGCATGTAACAATTCTCATCTTCTTGCAAATACAATTCTCATCTTCTTGCAAATACATGCTTTGGGGTGCATTTCATGTTCACTGATTTTAGGGACACACTTACAAACGTCTCCAATTCCGATAAGGATGACCCCAGCCATCACATCTGGAGTCGCCTGGACCTCTGAGGGACACATGTCAGGGCCTCTGTGGCAAACAAATATCCTTTTTTGCCTTTCCCAAGTAATCTGGGACCAGGTAGCTCCCTCTAAACTGTGGAGTCTTGTGAGCAAAAATTCTACTTTGTGAGCTACTGGCATTAAAGTTGTGAGCGAGCGATTTGGCTACTGCATAGATTAGTTTGCTCTGGAGCCATCCTTCCTGAGCTAAGACAAAATTCTGTGAGCCGGAGGCTAAAAAATTGTGAGCTAGCTCACACTAACTCATCTTAGGGGGAACACTGCAGGTATATATTCCAAGTGCCACCTCTTCTGATAATCTGAAAGCACCTGCATCTTTTGGGGACAGTCTGAGCTACCAGCGCCAATGCCCAATTGCCGGCCAGCTCTCTACGTCATGAGAATACAAGAAGGGCCCTGCTGGAACACACCGGTGAGGGTCCATCTACTCCAGCTTCCTGTCTCACACTGTGGCCAACCAGTTCCTCTGGAGGGCCAACCAAAGGGAATAGAGGCTGAGGCCTTCCGCTGATAAGTGAATCAGAAGAGCCCTGCTGGATCAGACCAGTGAGGGTCCATCCAGTCCAGCACCCTTTCTCCCACAGGGGCCAACCAGTTCCTCTGGAGGGCCAACAACAGGGCATAGAGGCCGAGGCCTTCCCCTGATGTGGCCTCCTGGCTTTGAGACTCAGAGGTTAAGAACCTCAGAAGAGCCCCGCCGGATCAGACCAGTGAGGGTCTATCTCAGTGGTGGCGAACCTATGGCACGGGTGCTGGAGGCGGCACTCAGAGCCCTCTCTGTGGGCACGCGTGCCATCGCCCCAGCCAGGCCCAGACTGTCATTAAAGTGTCGAATTCTCTGTCAAATAATTTTAAGTCAATGAAAGCATTTGGGATTGCTTTCCTTACTTTGTTTGGATCATCTTAAGTTACCGTATGAGTTGTTTTTTCTAAAGTAAAACCTCAGTATTCCAGTTAAATTGCTGTGTGGGCACTCTGCGATAAATAAGTGGGTTTTGGGTCGCAGTTTGGGCACTCGGTCTCTGAAAGGTTCGCCACCACTGGTCTATCTAGTCCAGCACCTTTTCTCCCACAGGGGCCAATCAGTTCCTCTGGAGGGGCGTAGAGGCTGAGGCCTTCCCCTGAGATTGCCTCCTGGCAGTGGGATTTCCTCATGGGAAAGGAATTTAGGGGTGCCAGGTTCCCCCCCCCCCCCCCGCCACCGATTGGGTTGGGGGTAAGATTGCCAGACCCACCCTGGGAGACTCCTGTCCCAGAGTCCACCCTCCAAAGCATCCCTTTTCTGCAGGGGAACCGATCCTTGCAGCCTGGAGCTGAGCTGTAACTCCGGGGGGTCCCCAGGTCCCCCTCCCCCGACCACCGAAGGTGGGGTAAGATTGCCAGACCCACCCTGGGAGACTCCTGTCCCAGAGTCCACCCTCCAAAGCCTCCCTTTTCTGCAGGGGAACTGATCCTTGCAGCCTGGAGCTAAGCTGAGCTGTAACTCCAGGGGTCCCCAGGTCCCCCTCCCCCGACCACCGAAGGGGGAGGGGTAAGATTGCCAGACCCACCCTGGGAGACTCCTGTCCCAGAGTCCACCCTCCAAAGCATCCCTTTCCTCCAGGTGGGGATGGGTGGGTGGGTTGGGTCGGGGGGGTCCCCACGTCCCGCCCGGGGGCTGGCACCCCTAGCAAAGGCTGTGTAGC
>NW_015171557.1:18023-35016 GCF_001447785.1 Gekko japonicus
GAGGCCGAGGAGCGCAGCCGGCGGCGGCGGCGGCGGCCTCGGCATGAGGCGGCCTCCGACGGCGCCCGGCTCGTCGGTGCTGCTGCTGCTGCCGCTTCTGCTGCTGGGCGTGTCGCTCGCCTGCCGCTCGCCCAGCCCGCGCGCCGTGCAGGACCAGGCGTACTCGGCGGCCGTGGTGCTGGAGGGCAGGGTGCAGGCGCTGGCGGGGCCCGGCCCGGGCAACGGCAGCAGCGGCGGCGGCGAGGCTTCCTCCTCCTCCTCGCCCGCCCCCCCGGCGGCCCTGCTGGCGGTGAAGGTGCTGGACGTGTGGCCCCTCCGCAGCGGCGGCCTGCGGCGCGAGCAGCTCATCCGCGTGGCCGCCCCGGCGGCGCCCTGCTTCCAGGCCCGGCGCCACCGCCGCTACGTCTTCTTCCTGGAGCCCACCGAGCAGCCGCTCGTCTTCGCGCCCGCCTTCGCGCCCCTCCCCGCCAGCGGCGGCGGCCGGAACCCCAAGAAGGACGTGGCCCGCGTCCTCTGCGCCCACTGCGGTGAGAGCCCGGCGGGCGGGCGGGCGCCGCGCCGTCGGGGAGGGAGGCGCGCGGCTTCTCCTGGCGCCGGAGCGCTTGGGCGGCCGGGGCTTCTCCTGGGGCTCTCCCCATGCAAAGTTACTCCAGCCCAATGCTCCCTCTAAGCTGTGGAGTCCCGTGAGCAAAACATTCAGCTTCGTCAGCTGCTGACATTAAAGTTGCGAGCAGGGTTCCCTCTAAGCTGAGTGAGTGTGAGCCAGCTCACAGTCTTTTAGCCTCCGGCTCACACGTTTTTGTCTCGGCTCAGGAAGGAGGGCTCCAGAGCAAACTGATTGATGCAGCAGCCAAATGGCTGGCTCACAACTTTGCTGCCAGTAGCTCACAATGTAGAGTTTTTGCTCACAAGATTCCACAGCTTAGAGGGAGCATTGGTTGCGAGTGAGCAATTCGGCTGCTACATACATTTAGCTTGCTCTGGAGCCACCCTTCCTGAGCGAAGACAAAAATGTGTGAGCCGGAGGCTAAAGAACTGTGAGCTGGCTCACACGAACTCAGCTTAGAGGGAGCACTGGTCCCAGCCCGTAGATTCCAGGGAGTGTAGACTGGAGTAACTCTGCATGGGATTGCGCCGTGCGGGGAAAAGGCCCTCGGAGTCGGCAGCTGGCCTCTTGGTGCGGATGCTGTGGATCGCGGCGTTACGCGCCTCTGGTGCGGGATTTGTTGCTGGGGATTCCGGGATGCGGGCCTGATGCGACTTCTCTGAAGGGGCTGCCAAAGTTCAATGGAACCCCTGGGTTGCGTTCAGGTGTGTCCAAATAGGATGGTCCGGCCCGGCCTTTCAGGTGTGTGCTGGAGAGCCTAGAGCCCGCAAAGTTGTTTCAGGTTCTTTTCCCTTGTTTTCGAGTTAAAAGGGGAGTGTTAGTTGGCTTTTCTGTTGAAACGGCACATCTGGTGGCTCAGAGGATCTTAGTGGCTGAGTGGTGTTTGATGGCGGCTGCTGGTTGGAAGGAAAAAAGTGATACTTTCTCGAGCAGAAGCGGAATTTGCAGACTGTTGTCTGGGGTTTGGAAGAAGAGATTTTATTTTTTTGGGAAAAGGCTGAGACCAATGGTGCAAAAGAAATAAAAAATTTTTGGGGGGGGGATTTTAACTGAGCAATAAAATCTATTTTCCCTTTATTTTGTACCATTGGCCTTAGCCTCATTTTTTAATCACTTAGTGACTCGTGTGGCCCTTTTATTCTCTCCTGAGTTTTGGAACAGCATGACCTGGATCCAGCTGTGGCCACACGTTGCTGCTGAGTATGACCAGCACCTCCCCCCCCCTCGCATGTCCCCTTCCTATGCAGTTCATCCATTATGGATACACATCAGCTGCACTTCTGGATCTTGCTTGCTGGCTTGGGGAACCGTCCATCTAAAATAGATACACAGGAGTTATTGAAACAACTGTATTTCAGAGTAGTTTTTCGTCCATGTGTCTTCATCGTTTTCTTGTTATCCTTGCTTGGTTTTTCTTCCAGTGCTAAATGCTGTGTTCGGATTTTTTGTGTTGTGTGCAAGCCGCATTTCACTGTTTCCCATCAGGATTTTCGACAAAGAGCACGTCCCTTTTGCAAAATGAGCTCCAGTGATTCATATTCTTGTGTGTCGGTCGTCCCTGATATTCTGTGATGAATTATTCCAGTACATTTACGTAGAGTCATCTGGCAAAGCCCTCGGGTGGGTGGGGGATGCTGCTCCACCCAGAAGAGCCAAAGTGCCCAATGGAAGACAAGAAATGGCTCCTGACTTTGTACATGTTTGCTTGTAAGTAAATGGCACTGATTTCTAAGAACATGCTTTTTCTAAAGCTGTAAACTTGGGCATGCTTAGTTAGGTGGGAGCTCCTTTGCTCTTGGTTCTGCATGAATAGGCATACGGTTGGGCAACTGATGTTAGTGTTTGGAATGGGATTATTCCTTTAGATGTCATTCTCTATTGGCTGGAGGATGCTGTCCTGCTGTGACAATGAATCATCTCTGCATATAGTAGGTACAGAACAAACACAGATGAGTCTTGAATGGGGCTTTGTAAACCACGCCCAGGACAGTTTGGCGCTTACGTAGTTATCACCTTGGTGGATGAAAACAATGCCTTGGTTGTGGCATCCCAGCTTTGAACCTGATTCCCAGGGGAGGCCAACCTGACCCTGGCTTTGCCAGGAAAATGGTTTTATGTAACTCCGCGTTTGGCCAGTGATGGACTTCTCCCGCTCTCCTTCACTTGGCCTTTTCTGTCCTGACTCTTGGTCTTCTGTAGTTTGTTTTCAGATTGGTTTTTATTGCTGTGTTAAGCAAATGAATTGTTTGGAAAGGGGCCAATGGATTTGATTAATGAGGGTGCAATCCAGTTTAAGCATTGTCAACTCTTCTCCTTGCAATAATGGGAATTTGGCTGGATTGTGTTCACTATTAATATTATTCCCAAGCAGGGCTTTTTTTGTAGAAAAAGCCCAGCAGGAACTCATTAGCATAATAGGCCACACCCAACAGCAGGCACTCATTAGCATATTAGGCCACACCCTTGACAGCACAGCACATTAGCATATTAGGCCACACCCCCATGTTACCAGAACTGTGGTCATCCAGCCACACCCACCTTTTGCTTCTTATTCTGTTTACCTTGTTTGTGGTCAAAACCCAGTGTTTTTTTTGTAGCAGGAACTCCTTTGCATGTTAGGCCACACACCCCTAATGTAGCCAATCCTAATGAGTTTCTGCTGTTGGGTGTGGCCTATTATGCTAATGAGTTCCTGCTGGGCGTGGCCAACTCAGGAGCCAGCTGGAACTCCATTCCTGTGCGTTCCTGCCCCAAAATAGCCCTGTTCCCAGGTATTTAATAACAATTTTGCAACAAATAACAGAAGTCAGTAATTTTTCTCTCCTGAGACAAACAGATTTGCAGATCAGTGCAGGAATTTTGCCATTTAGTTCATGAAGAGACCTTCTAAAGAAAATGCAGAATTATATGGAGATATATTTTACTGCGGACAGAATATGGCATTTGTCTGTTATCAGGCCCACTTTCCCATTAAGGGCTGTATAGCATGCCAGCGATAAAGAAAATCTGAAGACTGTAGATACATTTGCCATTTAATGGGGCTGATCATAGGTTAGTAAATTGTGGTTCTTTGAATAATAATTCCAGATGTTCTGCTTGGTTTTCTATTGCTAGGAAGGTTGAACGCTCCATTGGGTGTGTGAATTTTGCAAGCCAGCACCTCTTCCTAAAGCCAAGAGTAACCATAATGTTTGGTTCCAGATAGGATCTAAGGAAGCAATTGCTTGACTTCGACCTTTGTGGTAAAGCAGAGAAGGTGATGTTTTAAAAACCTTATCTGTATTTCCAGTCAGAGTTTCTGACAATCCTTTGAAAGTGTGGATGGTGAAGTAGATGAGCCGCTGCTCCAAGCGTAACTGTTTTCCTGGGTTCTGATAAATGAAATGTTTGGAATGTCCCCCAGGTCATTCGTGGAAAATGAGTACATATTAACATAAATGGTAAGAGTCAGAATAACAGTTATTAGAAGGATGGGTTTGGAAGGGCTCTCATCCATAAATTGTGATATGACATCACCCAGTACTTTCTTTTGTCCAGTATCAGGGAAAATCCTCATTTGATGCAGTTTTGCATGACTGTTCCCAGTTAAATCAGCATCAGAAGCCAATACGTGGACCGAGGCAGCTAAGGAGAGGGGGGAGAGAGAGAATTCTGACTATGACACCTCAGCGTGAATGCCCTAGTTTTCTGCGCTTTTAACACTTTTATTACAGGATGCCTCCTGGTCAAAACACTCAGAAACCATTTCTGGTGAGAGAAGAGTCACTGATTGCAGCATTTCCTTCTCCTGCCTCCTTCACAAAGAGAGATTTGGATCCAGTTTAAGGCGAACGGAAGCTTCTGTGAAGCCCTTCCAATGGATTTAGACTCCTGGAGGAAAGCGAAGGGTGCAGAGCCCCCTGAGGTCGTATGACTATCCTGGGCAGGAGTATAGCACCTCATATGGGGTGGGGAATGGTTTTGTTCATCTGAAAGTGGCTTCGTTAACTGGGACTTCCTGCTTCTAGAAAGCCAGCTATTATAGCAGAGCTTGCAACTAAAGGAGCAAAGATGATTTTATTGTTGTGTACAATATACACTGAGGAGCTGCGGTGGCTCAAGTGGTTAAGACGCTGAACTGCAGGCCGTGGAAGGTCAGTAGTTCAGCAGTTCGAGACCCAAGTGTGCCGCATGACGGAGTGAGCTCCCGTCTCTGGCCCCAGCTCCTGCCAACCTAGCAGTTCGAAAGCAAGAAATTGCAAGTAGATAAATAGGGACCACTTCGGTGGGAAGGGAACAGCGTTCTGTGCGCCTTGGTGTTTAGTCATGCCGGCCACATGACCACGGAAACGTCTTCGGACAGTGCTGGCTCTTCGGCTTTGAAACGGAGATGAGCACTTCAACCCTAGCGTCGGATTCGACTGGCTTTCGAGCAAGGGAACCTTTACCTTTACAATATACACTACTATACAGTAATACGACTCCCAGTCTCACGATTGCTGTTTCTGAATCGTGCCTTAGAGGATGAGATTGATAGAGCTGCAAAATGGAGCTAGGCAGAGACTGGGTGGGTTTCTCTGCAAACCTGAAGGAAGTCCTACTGTTTCAGGAAAACCCGAGATACATTAAAAAGTGCATCAGGGGAGACAAAACTCCCCAAAGTAACAGAAACAATGCAGATACCTTTCAGAAAAAATTTTTTTCCATGGAATTCAGAGGCTGTTGGGGGTTGTCAGGCAACAGCAACAATATTGTCAAGCCTTCCAAGCCTTGGTTTCTGTGAAGGAAAGCTTTGGTTGGGGTGAGGAGAAGCTGGAGTGGACTGTGTGGAAGAAACATCCCTGGGAAAGGTCTCTTCCCCATCATGTCCCCTAATGGAGGAGGACTCGCCTGGGACAGGCCCGGCATCGAGTACCCAGAAGCCCACTACCAACACAACTCAGCGGAGTGGCCCAGTGGCCACAGCCCCCATGCAACTCAGCTCGGTCCAGTGCTAGTCACTGTGCAGGCCAGCTTCTGTGTCGCCTGGCCAGGCTTTTCCTGGGGAAAGGCTGTTGGGTAGAGAAGAAGGGAAGGCTGAAGAGGAGATAAAGGTAGGTAGGTTGGGTGGTGGGTGGGTGGGAAGGAGGGAAGGAAGCAGGAAAAGGGGAAAGGCTGTGGGAGCTGCCGGGGAAGAATAGAGGATACAGGGGTGAGAGGCACCACCACTTGCGAGCCCCCCACTTATTAACAATTTTTTTTTAGCAAGTATGGTTGTTTTTTTAGCAAGTATGTTTGGAGCTTTTATTTACTCCCCACCTTTCCCCCCCAATGGGGACCTCAATCAGCTTACGTCTTTCTCCTCCACTGTGAGGTAGGTTAGGCTGAGTGCGTGTGGCTGGCCTGAGGTCACCTAGCAAGCTTCCATGATAGAGCGGGGATTGGAACCTGGGGCTCCTGCTACTTTTCTCACCTGTGGTGGTGGTCTAAATAGGCGCTAGCTATCATATTGTCAGGGCTGTCTGTGCAGGGCAACCAGTGGTCATTTCTGTGGTCGCAAATACTGAAGACAGTTCAGCAGCTGAGATCCTGGCGATTTCCCACTGGTGGTATCTGCTTGTCAGTCCCGGCAGCTGGGATGTCTGCAGGCATAAGCAGCGGTAACCATTTCTTGTATTGCAGCCCTTTGCCTGGGGAAATTGTTGGAATGAGTGACTAGCTTATACCCAGAAGTAAACGTTGTTGGTGTTAAAGGTGCCACTGGACTCAAACGTTGATCTGTTGCTTCAGACCAACGTGGCTACCCACTTGAATATACTTGAATAAATGTACTTTTAACTTATTTTTGCAATCTACGTCCTGGGAGATTTATTTAACTGCATGCAATATTATGCTTCTGTGGCTGGGCAAACTCTGCTATATTAAGCAGATTTCCCAGCAGAGATGAAGGTGCGTGAGGACACGGAGCGCTCTGCCACATGTCCTTGGCCTTTATTGTCATCTGCTGTGCAGGACAGTCACTGTTGTGGAGATGTGGCAATGGGAGGTCAGTTCTGGGGACATGTCCACACGTTGTGTGAAGGTGGGCTCTTGCGTTCTGCCATAGGGAGCGTCGAAGGCCTTGGTTTGTGGACTGAGCTGTGTTCCGCCACAGTGCTTGCCAGCTAGGCCGTGATGAGAATAGAGCAAGAGTCCAGGAGCACCATAAGGACTCACAAAAGTTTTGGCAGGGGAGGAGCTTTTTTGACTCAAAGCGAGCAGTGCCTCTAAAAAGCTTGGGGCTCTTCAGCTTGGAGAAACGACGACCGAGGGGTGACACGATCGAGGTTTATAAGATTATGCATGGGATAGAGCAGGTAGAGAGAAATAGTTTTCTCCCTTTCTCACGATACAGGAACTCGTGGGCACTCAATAAAGTTGCTGAGCAGCTGGGTTAGAAAGGATAAAAGGAAGTACTTCTTCACCCAAAGAGTGATTAATACATGGAGTTCACTGCCACAGGAGGTGGTGGTAGCGGCTACAAGCATGGATGGCTTCAAGAAGGAATTGGATAAACATATGGAGCAGAGGTCCATCAGTGGCTATTAGCCATAAGGTATAGATAGGAACTCTCAGTCTGGGGCAGGTGATGCTCTGTATTCTTGGTGCTTGGGGGGCAATAGTGGGAGGGCTTCTAGTGTCCTGGCCCCGCTGGTGGACCTCCTGATGGTACCTGGTCTTTTTGGCCACTGTGTGATAGTGTTGGACTGGATGGGCCATTGGCCTGATCCAACATTGGCTTCTGTTATGTTCTTATGTTCTCTTATGTTCTTAAGGCTCCTCCCCTGCCACAAATGTTGTGAGTCTTTAAGGTGCTCCTGGATTCTCGCTCTTTTCTACTGCTGCAGACAGACTAACCACGGCTACCCATCTTGATCTAGCTCCGTGGTGAGAATGTTTTTCATCCTAGCTTGTGCCTCTGAGGGCAAACACATTTGATGCGCTCTGCCTTTGAGGTCTGCAGCCCTCGGTTCTCCCCCCATGTTTCTTAATGCTGCACGTGCCGTCTCTGGCCACTGTTCCTGCTTCTCTTTCTTAAAGGGTGTCTTCTTAGCTGGGAAGAGAGACAGCGAAAGAGAGATCACTGAACCCCTATGCAAAGAGCACTGGCCCGCCTCTTCTTTTGTGCTGCCTGGCAGGCAAGAACAGAGCGATTCTTTTTAAAATCTGGAATCAGATTAGTGTTGGATCCCCAAGCATCGAGAATAAATCCACGTTTTCAAGAAAAGCAAAATTTATTTCAAAGCGTTGAAGACATACTCAAACACGTTCTTTGTTAGAACTGGGGATACACAGTTAGGTCAAGCATAATAAAGGAAATTCAAACAGATACAGATCCAATGAATGGCATTCCCGCTGGCGGGCTAAAGAAACGGTTGCGCGCCCAGTCCATGGGAACCAGGCAGAACATCAGACAAAACACAGGTGCAGTACTCATGAGAAAAGCAATAGGCAAGCATTACAGCCTCTTCTCCCCCACACAACCTCCAGCAGTTATCTTGTGCATTCCAACGCAGGAGCAGGATGATAGAAAACAAGCCGGGTGCAACAAGGAAAGGATATGTACACAGAGGTCACAGAAAACAGAATGGCAGCTTGCTGACATACTGCCCCCCTTAAAATACACTTACAACACACCTCCCGGGCCGGGCGGGAGATCTCCCGGACTGGGCGGGAGACCTCCCGGTTTGTCCGGGAACCTCTTGTGGAAACTACGGATCAGGTAAGGGGCCCGAATATCCCCTTCTTCCACCCATTCGCGGTGCTGGGGACCGAAATCAACCCATTCGATAAGGTACCAGAGTTTACCACGTTTCAATTTACAATCAAGGATATCAGCGATCTCAAAATGTTCATCCCCTTCCAAAATGACAGGTGGAGGAGGAGTAACTGCTGGTCTCCAGGGAGACGGGCCAGGATCCTTCTTCAACAGGCTCATGTGAAAAACAGAATGCAGAGCACGTAAATTCTTAGGCAAAACAACATCAACCGCCACATCATTTATGACTTTACGCACTTTGAATGGACCAATGAACTTCCACCCCAATTTCCTGCTAGGTCGCAGCATCTTAATGTTCTTGGTCGAGACATACACAAGATCCCCAGGTTTCAGATCAAACCCCACCACCCTACCCTTGTCTGCCTGGGTCTTGTAAGCAGCCTTGGCTGCGTCAAGCGTTTGGCATAGCAGAGGCCATGCATTTTGCAAGGACATACACCATTTATCAGCGCCCCCCACAGGACGTTGGCCCATCCCCTCCAGGAAAGGGAGGGGGGGGCTGTCGTAACCAGAGACAGCTTTATAAGGAGACATGCCCGTGGAGCTATGGACAGTATTGTTATAACAATATTCAGCAAGAGGCAACAATTCACACCAATCATTCTGTTGATAATTAGTAAAACAACGAAGATATTGCTCCAGGGTCTGATTAACTCGTTCTGTTTGTCCGTCAGTCTCAGGATGATACGCGCTGCTGAGCCCTTGTTCCACCCCTAAAATGGAAAGAAGTTCCCTCCAAAACTTAGAAACAAATTGGGTCCCCCTGTCAGAAATTAATTTAGCAGGTAATTGATGAATTTTCACCACGTGAGACATAAACGATTTCGCCAACCTCTGAGCTGTAGGCAAGGAAGGAAAAGGCACAAAATGAGCTTGCTTAGAAAATAAATCAACAACCACCCAAATAACAGTGTTCCCTTTGCTCGCAGGGAGGTCAGTAATAAAGTCCATGGACACCACTTCCCACGGTCTCGATGGGGTAGGGAGTGGCTGCAGAAGACCAGGAGGCTTGCCCACTCTGGGTTTAGTCAAGGCACAGGTTTGGCAGGACCGAACAAAAGTCAAGAGGTCTTTGCGCATCTGTGGCCACCAGAACTGTCTGCGGATGAGTTGCAGAGATTTAACAAAACTCCAATGCCCTGCCAGTTTCGAACCGTGAGCAGACTCCATCACCTCCCTCCTCATTGAAATAGGCACATACAGTTTGTCTCCAGAATAAATCAGACCTTCAGGGCTACGGACACAATCTGGCAACGCTTTCAGGGAGGCATCATCAGCTTCTGGTTCCTTCTAAAAGCTTTTCTGAATTCCAGTGGGCAGGGGGGTTTCAGTGATCTCAAATCTGATCATATGAATTGTAGTGTATTCAAAGCTGCCTTGAATGCATGATCCGTTGTGAAACATCTAATTGAAGTGCAATGTAAAGTTTCGTCCTGGGCTAGGATCCAAATCCATCCAATCATGTTACTAGCCCAGGAAGCACCTAACCAATCACCTTCTAGCAAGCTCCCTGAGCGGGAACATCCGTGATTGGTCCTTATGTGAACAACCTTATTGGTTGGTATTTGTACAGTGGGTGTGGCTACATTAGCCGGGAATGTTTAAAAGCAGGACAGCTGCAATGTAAAGGCTGTTCTGGCTATAAGGTGTTGATCCGTGTTGGAGTTGAAGAATAAAGTTGTGTTCTTGCTGAATCACTTTCCGACTGCTTTGTTAAGTGAGCGACTTAACAATTGGCGACGAGGATGGGATATTAGTGTGGGTAGGCAGCCCCGCTAAACGATCCTATGACGGACAACAGCAAGCATCGTGCCGTGGCCGATCAGCAGCAGGCACCGCCAAATCTGGAGGAACCGCCTGCAATGATGGCCAATAGCCAGAAGTTCGAGGCATTCGAACCCACCACCGAGGACTGGGACGCTTACCTGACGAAGTTCGAGTTCCACCTTGAGGCGAAAGACATCGCGACCGAAGACAAGAAGCGGGCAACCCTTCTGAGCTCTTGCAGCAAGAGCGTTTTCGACATTGCCCGGTCGCTGGTAGCACCAGCGGACATTAAGGCGGTCCTGTTCAAGGATCTGACAGAGAAGTTGAAAGCACACTTCTCTCCTCAGCCATCAGAAATCGCCTGTCGGCATGCCTTCTATAAAAGTAGTCAAGCAGCTAACGAGTCGGTGGCCGAGTAGGTAGCGGCGTTGCACAAGGCTGCAAGGCCCTGCAACTTCGCTAACATCGAAGAGGCCCTCCAAGACCAACTGGTGTGTGGGATGAGGGACGAAGGGTTGCAACAGCGGTTGTTCACCCGCACCACTGTTACCATGTGTGCTTGTAACTGCATTGTCTGTACTGTGCTGATGCTATGTCTGTTAATAGTCTGTACATCTGTGCCTATGGGATAAGGGGATTGCTGTGTGTTAGTATGGCTTGCTTGGCATCTCATGCTTGCGTTTGGGTGAGCAAGGCTTGTGCTACAGAACACGTGCTTCCCTGCACTTTCCCAGCGTGCTTCAGGACAAAGAAGACAAACACCATTATTGCTCAGTTTGGGAACTTGGAAGAACAACAGGTTTCCCCACCATTGCTGATCTGTGGGAAACCACGTAACCCATCTTCCTATCTGGTTTGGCATCACAAAGAACACATCCTTTATTGCCCTCCTGGACCAGGCACATCTCTGCAAGTCAAAGGTTGCCAATGGAGACCACGATTTGACACCTGGCCACATGGCTCTCTTTGAAGTTAGGGTAGATCATTTGAATATTGCCCCCTTCCCCTCAACTAGGACGTCACAACCCTTCTAACCTATAGCATAGTAAAGGGGACGGTTTTCTAGGGGTTTATTGGCCTTAAGCCAAGCCCAAAAACAAGCTTTTAAAAAGAGAAACACAGCCTTTGTTTCTCTGGTTAACCCATCCCTCCCTCACCTTGCAACTTAAGTGCTGCAGGTGATTCTTACTGCATTCTCTGGAGTCACGACCAGAGAACCCGCACGTGGCTTGGCCAGACCAGACTGTGTGTTTTAGAATCCACCAGCTGATACTTTAGCTGCCCCATTCTTCTACGAGGAGATTTCTTCTCAGCTTGGACCTCAGATAAGTATAAGCGATATCCTGTTGTGTTATCCCCTTGTCTGTTGGATTTATTGCTTTTCATGCTGATTGCTTTCTATATACTATTGTAACTAAGGAACTTGTGTGAATCTGCGTGTGTATCTGT
Source organism: Gekko japonicus (assembly GCF_001447785.1). NCBI lineage: Eukaryota > Metazoa > Chordata > Lepidosauria > Squamata > Gekkonidae > Gekko > Gekko japonicus. The sequence goes on from NW_015171557.1 coordinate 29,624, forward strand.
TTTTCGTATGCTTGAGAATTGCTTAGTAAAAAAGGCAACATTTATTCCTTAAACCTAGCGTGTTGTCTCACTTCCTGGGAAATAGGAGCGTTCGTTGTCCAATCCGCCCTCTGTATACACGGGAAAATTACTCACGCCGCGCCCACTGTCATACATAAGGCAGAGTCGGGCATTCGGAACCGTCCTTAGAGGAGGTCCGGTATCACCACCCTGACTTGGGCTGTCACCTACTCTGAGTCCGTCGCTGCAAAGGCAGCCGACAAGTCAATCAGAGAGAGGTGAACTTGCGTGTAGTTGTAGAATGTAAAAATACCCTGAGGTAACTACAGAGGTGAACTCGCGTGTAGTGTAGAATGTAAAAGTACCCTGAGGTAATTACAGAGGTGAACTCGCGTGTAGTGTAGAATGTAAAAGTACCCTGAGATAATTACAGGGGTGAACTCGCGTGTAGTGTAGAATGTAAAAGTACCCTGAGATAATTACAGGGGTGAACTCGCATGTAGTGTAGAATGTAAGTTTGGGGACAAGGTTTAACCAGGATTTAGGGTCCAGTGCGGAAAGGACCTATGTTTCTTTCTTCTAGCACAAGGCATATTGAATACGATCGGGGTCAGTGCAGGGACTCAGAGATGCTCTTCTGTTTCCAGCTTAGTTTCTTTTGCACATGTGACTGAGTTCTTGCAAGAGCGAACTTGAAGTGCTGCTGCTCTACGCTTCTGTATGTGAGGGACTCTGGCCTTCTTTTGCCGTTTCAGTTGGGATACTAAAATACAAAATGAATAGGCGTTCCTTTTGTAGTCGTTCACCCCCCCCCCCCCCGGGATGCAGCTATGGGGAATCCAAAATGTTTGCTGTGGCCGTTTTCAACTTGGTTATCAAAATAGCTCTGCCTTAACATTCTCAACTTTCTTTCGGGGGCACTTTCTCTTCACTCCCCAATGACCAGTGGTGGACAAATGAGAGTTGTGTGTAGAAGGCAATGGAGGAGATTTCAGGGTTAACGTGAATGACACCTATTAACTGCAAATACTCTAAGTCAGTGACAGGAAAAGGAAATCGTTGAGAGAAGCCAATCGAAATGAAGTCTTCCTGAGGAAATCTGTTCTGACTTGGGCTTAAGTTACCCGTGGTGATCAGGATGTGCGATTCATTTCCCCAAGCCATTTGTTATTTTTTTTCTGTATAAAACAACCTCATCACAGGTATAGTCAAGACAGGCAGGTGTGTCTGTGTGCCCACACTAAATTTTCCCCCTTGCTGTTTGCGCAAAACTGTCCTTTCAAGCTGCTTTCCTGCCTATGGGGGGAAACAACACATCAGCTGAACAGATGGGCCATAGGGCTCAATTTTGCCCCCTAATTCTTGCCCTTGGAGGGGGGAGGTAGCTTGGGAAATGCAACTGGTGGGAAGGGTTGTTTGTTCCTTTACCCACTGCTTTGAGGCCGCTTTCCATTTTAAAGAAAAGTCTCAGAAGAGGATCATATGACAGATTATCACATTGACATTTGAACCCCAATACACCACTCACAGGGTGCGTTCAGACGCGCCGTTTCAGCCAGCATAAACTGTACCGGTTGGAACCGGTGCAGTTTATGCCGGCTGAAACGCGATCACACTCACCTCCTGTCTGCGGATCCCATCGCTGTATGCCCGTCCACATGCAGTGGGCATCGGCGTTTTTTTGGGTTTTTTTAAACTCAGTTTGAGCATGCGCATAGGCAGCCATCCACAGAATGGCGATCTTTGCACATGCGCAATCCCCCCGTCTTACATTTAAACTTTAAAGGTAAGGACTTACCTTTAAAGTTTAAAGAGCAAAGTAGCCTCCCTGAGGTCCTGGATGCCTCCGAAACGCTAAACTAAGGCCCTTTTCTTTTTTTTTAAAACAAATGCCAGGGCGAAGCTTCGCCCAAGCACATATCGCCGACCTTTAAAAAAAATGGCGGGCGAAAATCGGAAGCCTCAGGCTTCCGAACGGAAGTTGTTTCTCAACGGTGGAGAGCGATCAGACGGCGTGTATAGTGATTACAACCGTTGTACTCAGGATACCACCACTTGGGGACCTAGTGGCAGAGTGCAACGGTTTAAAGGGCTTTGCAACGGTTAGGGACGGAAGGCAGATGTTCTACGTGTGAATGCCGGTAAGTACACTGATTGCAACCGGCACCTATACCGTTGCAAACGCCGCGTCTGAACACACCCACAGTGTTTGAAAATAGTTTTGAGAGGACCCCAGTATGTGCTTGTGGGTCAAAGGGGAATTGGACCAATGTAGTTAGGCCCTGAATCGTGTTGCAGAGAGACATTCCTCTCCAGAAGTGGTGGAGGCAGGACTCTTTCTTCTCTCCCATCATCCTTTTCTTCCTCCGTATACACACCCATATCTCTCTGTTCCTTGTCACCTGTGGAAGATGACAGAAGGGCAGGATGTGTGCCTGAGGATCTGGATGTTCTTTCACAGGTTCCTCCTTCAGTCTCCTCTCAGCCTAATTCCGATACTGAAAAACACAGGTGGTGATTTGGAGACAAAAGGTGCTCCGAGTCCGAAGTGCCTTGGGGAGTTCCTGGGACCCTGATAGCCATTTGTTTTCCCAGGAAAGGGAGCTATAAAATGCACAAAGAAGTCAGAGAGGTGAATTTCCACAGAGAAATAACCGTTTGCCTCCCTTAAGACCAACAAGGTTTTATTCAAGATGTGAGTTTTCGTATGCACGCGCACTTCATCAGACATTGAAATAGAATTACAGATCATAGTTGTATGTATAGATGGCTTGTTAGATTAGCATGCAAAAATATTTTTCAGCAGTTCAAAAGAATGACAAGCTGGTTTCTGATTATCTCTTTCTGTTCAACCTGGAAGGGGGGGGGGACAACCACAAGGGTAATAAACATGTTAGAACTCCCTGGTGCCAAAGAGGTGCAATATGGCACCATTTCTAGTGGTACCAGTTTAAAGTGTTGTGGGGCATATAATCCAGACAGCACACCCTGCTACGGGTTACTCACATAGACATCCTGTGGTCAGGCATCCACATTACTGCAGTGCCTCAGCCATGGGGCGCACTGCCCAGCCATTTTTCAAAATGCATGTTCATACATGTGCGCGCATGCGCGCATATGCACATATAGGCAAAAATTCCAACCCCCCCACCCTAGCAGTGGGAATGAATCTGAAGGTTCAGACCACCAATCCGTTCTGTGCACGCTCCCCCTGCGTTCAGACCGCCAGCCACGTACAATGAATGCACGGGGAACCAAAAACACCACGTGATGTGGTGCCTTTTTAACCTGGCTTCAAGTTATCCTAGGACGGGGTGAGTATGCCTGGGAAATGCCTGGCAGATGTGGCTGTGTGACTGCGCCCGTTTGATCCGGAGGGGAGGGTTGCTATGTCAGGCCGTACCGCTCGTGTGATCACACCCTAAGCTTCCCAGTGGCAAAGTGGAACTTTCCTGCCTCCTCCGCTAATCTCACCAACCTTCCCCCACTGCCTTTCCCACTGATCTGCACACAATGCTGTTCCGAGGGGACAGGGTATCCCAAAGAATGTCATGAGGGGCTCTGTGGCAGAAAGGGGGAATCAGTGGGAATTGCCAGTTTCAACTGGATCCTGCCCAAGATGTTTGCTTCCTTTGCACCATGATCTGTTGAAAGCCATGGAGCCAGGTAAGTCCTCCTCTGTAGGTGGTTCTTTTTTGCAGCGGGTTTTCCGGCTTTAGGGACGGATCGGGGACGGGTGTGCGCCGCTTCCCAGATGTTGCGGTGAGATCGCACCCGTTTGCTGCGCCCTCGATCCGTCCCTCTCCCGGGCCAAAACCTTCCGTGTGACCGGGACCAGTGAAATAAAGTTAGGTCATATTAATTCAGATACAGTCATCACTGTTTATTTGAAGGTGTGTCGGAATACAGACAAAAGGCATGCCTCCATAAAACGTAGCATTCTCCACTTGACATCAGTTTCTGTTGAAGAAGGTATACTGCAGGGTGCTTTCCTTAACAAATGTGGCAATCCTGTGGGTTGGATCTGGGTCATCTCCACATTTTGGCCCACTCTGCATCTAGCATTGGTTCTGCTGTTTTACCAAACCCACACTGGGACAGGAAAAGGATGCGGCTCAAAACCACATTCAGGTACCCGGAGCCAACGCCATACTGACTGCGGAGTCACCCCTGAATGGCCATAAAACAGCGTAAATCTATGCAGACGGCGACCATAAAACCGAGAGATCAAGCGAAGCAAAAGCGGCCTGCCGTCTGGACACTGCCATGAAACCTGACAATCAAGCAAAGTGAACGCGGCAAGCGACGCAGAGGGGGATTTCTGTTCCCATGTGGGTTTGGTAAGACAGGAGCAAATGCTAGGTGCACAATGGGCAATGTTCCCTCTAAGCTGTGGAGTCTTGTGAGCAAAAATTCTACTTTGTGAGCCACTGGCATTAAAGTTGTGAGCGAGCGATTGGGCTACTGTATAAATTAGTTTGCTCTGGAGCCCTCCTTCCTGAGCTAACACAAAAATGTGTGAGCCGGAGGCTAAAAAACTGTGAGCTAGCTCACAGTAGCTCAGCTTAGAGGGAACACTGACAATGGGCCTTTGCTTCTAGAAGGGCTCTTGGCTGGCTGCCTTCCTCTTCCTTCAGAGGTGCTCTGTGCCCCATGAAGGGCATCTCGGAACTGTTTGAGGTTCAGAATAAGGGGCTGCACTGGAAATGTAGAATCAGTAGAAATTCTCTCCCCCCCATCTTGGGTGAGTCCCTGCTCTTGTTATGTAAATAGGTGGTAAGTCCTGCTGATCAATTTAAATCACCAAGAAAAAGGCCGGTTCACGTTGATTTCTACCAGTTTCCCCCCCCCATGTAATATTTAGATAGCCCTTAAATAAAACTGCATACGAATTGATTGCTATAGCCCTAAAACATGTCTCCGGATACGATACACATCTGTGATACACAGGCCCCGGTCACATGGGAGACTTTGGCCCGGGAGAGGGACGGATTGGGGGCACAGCAAACGGGCGTGATCTCACTGCAACATCTGGGAAGCGGTGCGCACCCGTCCCCGATCCGTCCCTAAACCCGGAAAACTCGCTGCAAAAAAGAACCTCCTACAGAGGAGGACTTACCTGAAGCACCGCTGCAACCGCGGCCGTGGGATCGCCGCTGCACCTGTCATCTGGATCAATCCAGGCTCCCCGCCGAACTGCACATGCGCACACATGCGCAGTTCGGCTGTCGCGCTCTTTCTTCAGTGGCTTCCCCCCCGGCATCTGATCGTGCCGGGGAGGAAGTGCGCGGCGGCTCGGGATCTATGTGATCCCACCGCCGCGTCTCTCTTTTGGTGCGGCTTTAGAAAGCCGCATTTTGCCTGTGCTATTCCCCCCCCCCCCCCCCTGGCGG
>NW_015171557.1:35398-54380 GCF_001447785.1 Gekko japonicus
TGGCCAGTGTGTGAGACAGAATGCTGGACTGGATGGACCATCGGCCTGATCCAGCAGGGCTCTTCTGATGTTCTTATGAAGGCCTTGGCCTCTCTGCCCTGTTGTTGGCCCTCCAGAGGAACTGGTTGGCCAGTGTGTGAGACAGAATGCTGGACTGGATGGACCATCGTCCTGATCTATCAGGGCTCTTCTGATGTTCTTATGAAGGCCTTGGCCTCTTTGCCCTGTTGTTGGCCCTCCAGGGGAACTGGTTGACCAGTGTGGGACAGAATGCTGGACTGGATGAACCATCGGCCTGATCTATCAGGGCTCTTCTGATGTTCTTATGAAGGCCTTGGCCTCTCTGCCCTGTTGTTGGCCCTCCAGAGGAACTGGTTGGCCAGTGTGTGAGACAGAATGCTGGACTACAGGGACCATGGGTCTGATCCAGCAGGGCTCTTCTTATAGTATTTTGTGTACTCTTTTCTCTTTTGTCATGTTTAGGTCCTTTCCTGTCTTATCCCTCCCCACAGTATAAAATAATCTTGGTCGCAGAAGCAAAGGTTGGTAGTAGTTCCTGGGCAGAGTAGAGCGCTTCATGAGAGAGAAGATGAATGTTCCTTGATTGATACTTATAACTACTGAGCCAGTTGCAGAGATCAGGTAATTTGCTAGGCATAAAGGTAGGACTAAAAGGTGACTCAGAGGGAACAGAGGATAACATCTGTGGCCCCGGTCACACGGGAGGTTTAGAGCCGGAAGAGGGGCGGATCGGGGGTGCAGCAAACGGGCGCGATCCCACCGCAACATCTGGGAAGCGGCACGCACCCGTCCCTAATCTGGCCCTTCAGGCCGAAAATGCGCATCACAAAAGAACCTGCAAAAGAGCAGGACTTACCTGAAACGCCGCAGCAAGCGTGGCCATGGGATCGCCGGCACACCCGTCTTCAAGAGCATTCGAGGCCCTGGCCGAACTGCGCATGTGCACACATGCGCAGCCGGTTTCCTCGTTCTCCCTTCAGTGGCTCCCCCCCCCCGGCATCTGATCATGCCGGAGAGTAACTGTGCGGCGGCTCAGGGGCTCTATCTGATCCCGCCACCGCGTGTCTCTTTTGGTGCGGCTCTAAAAAGCCGCACTTTGCCCGTGCTTTTCCCCCCGTGTGGCAGGGGCCTGTGAGGACTTTCTAGTCTTGGGCAGTCAGAATGAAGACATCATAGAGGTATATCAATGTTTATGCTGCCCGGCAACTGATGAGGATGTTTCTCCAGCAGGTGAACTTCATACTGGGGATTATTAGGAAAGGAGCTGAAAATAAAGCAGCTGATACTGTAATGCCCCTCTATAGATCTGTGGTGCGGCCCATTTGGAGTAGTGTGTGCAGTTCTCGTAGTCAGATCTCAAAAAAGTCATCACAGAGCTGGAAGAAGCACAGAAGAGGGCAATAAAGGGGATTAAGAGGTTGGAGCACTTTTCTTATGAGATGGGGTCATTTCAGTGTAGAAGAGAAGAGACTGAGGGGAGAGATGATAGAGGTTTACAGAAATTATGCATGGGGTGGAGAAAGTAGATATGAAGAACCTTCTCCCTCTCCCATAAGAAGAGCCCTGCTGGATCAGACCAGTGGTCTGTCTAGTCCAGCGTCCGGTCTCACACAGCGTCCAACCAGTTCCTCTGAAGGGCCAAGAACAGGGCATAGAGGCCAAGGTCTTCCCCTGATAAGAACATCAGAAGAGCCCTGCTGGATCAGACCAGTGAGGGTCCATCTAGTCCAGCACCCTTCTCACACAGGGGCCAACCAGTTCCTCTGGAGGTCCAACAACAGGGCATAGAGGCAGAGGCCTTCCCCCAATGTTGCCTCCTGGCTCTGGGATTCAGAGGATGTGGAGGTTCCCTTCTTGCTCTTGGGGGCACCTAGTGAAGTTGATGGGCAATAGATTCAGCACAGAGGAACGGAAATGCTTCTTTACTCAATTAGTAATTGTGGAATTCATTGCCAGAGGATGCAGTGATGGCCACAGGCATGGACGGCTTTAAAAGAGGATTGTGTAGATTCGTGGAGGAAAGGCCCATCAGTGGCTCCTAGCCACGGTGGACGTAAGAACATAAGAGAAGCCAATGTTGGATCAGGCCAATGGCCCACCTAGTCCAACACTCTGTCACTGAAGGGAGCCTCCGCATTGAGAGGAAGCAACATCTCTGAAGACCAGTGCTATGCAGGCTTCAGTGCTTTGGTTGTGGACCCTCCGGGGTAACTGCTTGGCCCTTGTATGAAGCAGTTTGCTGGACTAGATGGACCACTGGTCTGATCAGCAAGCCTCTTCATATGTTCTTTGCTCTCATTTTAAAACCAGGTTATTTCTAAATGAAACACTTCTAGCTAAGACTCAACACAATTTGTCAGAGGTGAGACTGTTCTGTAATGGGATGTTCTCCCAGTGTTCTGTCATTAGCCTCCAGCGGTGTACAGACCGTCTCTGGAGAGCACTGCTCCGGGCAAAATGCCGGATTGAGGGTTTTTTTTGGAGGGGAGACTTTTCATTTTCCAGTGTCCTTCACAGTAATTGTTTGTAATAATTTCATTGCCTCGCTTGCTGTTTCACAAATCCTGTGCCGTATATGTCAGGCAGTAAGCACTGCAAATGGAATTAGGACTTTTCTCAAAGCCCAGAGTGGTTGGTATTCGGAGCGGTCCAAAGGCAGCTTCTCTAGTGCCGCTGGAGTACTGGAAGTGGGAAAGACTGTTTATCGGGTGTGATGTGCGATTAATGCTACTTAATCTCCTTCCATTATTTGAAATGTGTAAATTATCGGCCACTGTGGACAAAGTGAGAAACCGTTGGGTGGGCAGGTGGAAATTACGCATCCTTCCTCTACCACGTCTCTGCTGCCAGTGACACCCCCCCCCCCGTGGCATTTCATCCTAAAAAAGGACAGCCAGGTGGAGGTGAGAGATTGGTGGAAAGGAAGAAAGGGACCAGCAGCTGGCTTTCCTTCAGAATGGGGACAGAAGGGTAGTAGGAGGAGATTGGGCTTGGGGCAGTATGGACCAGTGAGCGATGCTCCCACTAAGCCGTGGAGTCTTGTGAGCAAAAATTCTATTTGGAAGGCATGCAAGTTGTGAGCGAGCGATTGGGCTACTGCCTAAATTAGTTTGCTCTGGAGCCCTCCTTCCTGAGCTGAGATGAAAATGTGTGAGCCGGAGGAGGCTAAAAGACTGTGAGCTAGCGTGCACTGACTCAGCTGAGAGGGAACACTGCCAGTGAGCCCTGTTCCCCTCAGGTGAAGGGCCTGTGTTTCTCTGTATTAAGTAGGCCTCAGAGGGTGTGTACCTCAGAGTGTGTGCGCTCAGAACCAGTGTTCCTTCTAAGCTGAGTTAGGGTGAGCTAGCTCACAGTTTTTTAGCCTCCGGCTCACACACTTTTGTCTTAGCTCAGGAAGGAGGGCTCCAGAGCAAACTAATGTATGCAGTAGCCAAGTCACTTGCTCACAGCTTTAATGCCAGTAGCTCACAGAGTAGAATTTTTGCTCAGAACCCAGTTCCCTTCATACCTTTAGGACCCAGGCAGAAGAGAAGCAAGTAGACTCTCCTCTCTGGAAAGGTTTGGGTGAGGGGAAGATTGGGCATAGATGTGGTATGTCCTGTGATGTCTGTCTTCTGAGTCCTGGGAACATCCATTAAGGTCTGATGGAGGAATGTCCCTTGACTTTTTAGATTATCATAGCATGGGTGAAAAATTGGTCTTGGATGGAGCACTTTTTTGAGTCAGATTGGAAAGGCTGGGATTGGAAGGATTCATTTGTGAAATGTTCATCGTTTCCCATTTGTATTTTAATATGAAAGCCAATTCCAGCACTCTTTCACACTTCAGGGCCCCTTGCCCAACAAACCCCGCCCGCCCCCAAACAAACCCAGAACAGAGGATGTGACTGCAGGTAGGTTGGCAGAGGCCATGGCTCATGGTAGAGCATCTGTTTGGCACATAGATGGTCCCAGGTTCAATCCCTGGCATCTCCATTTTTTTTTTTTTTAAAGGATCAGGCTGTAGGTGATGTGAAAGATTTCTGCCTGAGACCCTCGGGAACTGCTTCCAATCTTGAGTAGACAGACAATACTGACTGTGATGGACCAAAGATCTGATTCAGTGTAAAGCAGCTTCATATATTCATGTGACCACATAGATGGCAACAAATATTGCTCTTAATGGAAGGGAGCAGGTCTAGTCCCCATCCTAATGATGTGCCCAAGTCTACCCTTTTACTTTCTTCCATATAAGTGAATGGGGAAAAGCTACAGCCGTGTGTGCCATCCACGATCCTTAACATTGGCTGGTCCAACCCTGATTGCTAGAGATCTTGCAGGGAATCGCTCTCTGCCTAAAGTCACATGATGCACAATCCCACACTCTGCACATACCCAGCTATCATTGTGAGCATTTTGCCAGTGTGAAAGGCAAGGAAACTTACAAGGGGGTGGGAAAAGAAAAGTGTGTGTGTGGGGGGTGTCTGTTAACAAGTTGGTTCTACCTTTCCTCTGAGAAAGCAAAGTATTCTAGAAAAAAAAATTCATAGCCATCTGCAGTACTGTGTGTGTATGTGTGTGTGTTTCTACTTTAGCTACTTAAAGTGACTCGCAACCAAAGAATAAAAATGATAAGAATAGAAAGCATTAACAAGGTAAAAACATACTGTAAAACTCCCAGCTGAAATAGCAGCAGTTAATAACTAAGAACCAGGTTCCCGTCCATGGCCGGAAAAGACGTTTCAAAATGCTTCCCATCCGCTTGACTGGTTAGTTAGAGTGGAGAGACCCTTTATGGCTCATATTTTCAGTGCGAAACTTGCGTTTTCATGTATTGTTGGAGGTTGCAATATGTAAAAAAAAAAAAGTGAGAATTTTTGCCCCTCCCCCCCAATTTGGCTGGTAGTGTCTTGAAACGGATGTTGAAGAGAGCAGTTCTGATACATGTTTTGCGGAGGCAGGCCCAAGGAGATTGGCTCTCCTGTCTTCCAAAACTGCTTGTTGCGAGTTCAGGAGATGGGGAGATTAACGGTGCAATCCTAAATATGACACCCTTGTGAGCCTGCTGACTTCAATGGACTGAGGTCCAGCCTAGACTTTACATCTGCTATGAGTTGGGTCTGGTGAACCCTGTCCTGACTCTTAATGTTTTTATAGCCAAAAGCGATGGGGAAATAAGCTCTCAAGTTCGCTGCATCTAGGGTTGGGAAATACCTGGCAATTTAGGGGCGGAGCCCCTTTTTTTTTTAGCCCCCCAGAGGGGATTTTTATTGCATTTTTAATAGACTACAAACTACAACGAAAAATTGGGAAGGGGTAACTACATCTAGGGAGAAAGGAAAGAAAACCACAACTAACTAAAACCCCAAGTATAGGAGATCATAACAACAGCTTATATAAATGTTAATCTTAAATTGCTAGTATTACTTTGAACATAGTCGACTATGCTAATTTTTAAATCTTTTTATCCAGTGTTTTATCCATTTAAGAGAACCCCCAGAGCATCCCACAATAAAACTAAAGTTTAAAGGCACAGTTCAGAGTCCTTCAGCCTTCATTTTGTCTTATCTTTTCTAATCCTCAATTTATATGTACGCTTGGGGGCAGCCGCCCCCTTATTAGATTCCCCACTCCTCCACTTGCACCTGCTGATGTGACCTTGGGTCAGTCACAAGCTCTGGCACAGCTGTCCTTGAAAAAGAGCAGTTTGTGTCAAGTTCTCTCAGCCCCACCCACCTCACAGGGTGTCTGTTGTGGGGAGGGGAAGGGAAAGGAGTTTGTAAGCCGCTCTGAGACACCATACACGGAATAAGACCTATAGACCACATCCATTTCGCTTGCAAGATACTCCGCTTTCAAATCTGTAATTGGAGCTAATGCTTCACTTAGGAGTTGCTTTAGATTTTCACCTTTTAATTCTGGGACCCCTTGAAACCGTAGGACCAAATTTGCTTTTTCCATTTGCAGCTGTAAAAGTTGTGATTCTTCCGAGGCTTGTTTCTTTTCCAGCTTTTGCACCTTTTTCTTTTTTGGCGTTGGCGTCCATTTCCTTTACCTTCTCAGCTGCTTGCTCCGTTATTTTTAAAGTCTCAGTCAGTTGGAGCTGCTGAGTTGCAAGATTCTGATTTAGATTCGTCAGCTGTTGTTCTCTGTTAGTCATCTGGTCTAGCAGAGGGCGCAAGGACTCTGCCAACATTTTGAAGAGCTCAGGGGTCTCTTCCAGTCAAGGGCTCAAGATTCCAGCTGGTTTCACTTTTACTGGTTTGTCTTTCTCTGCCCTTTCCCCCGCCATCTTTATGGATTGTTACTTTTATGAAAACTTGCTAAAGTCTCTGAAATACGCCCACACACTTATCCACGCTCTGGTAAGTCTCTCAAAACAGATTTCAATGCTTTTTCTTCCGCTCCCCCTTTAGTATTTTGTTGTTTAGTTCATGCGTATGGGAGGGCCCCCTCCCCCACTCGCTTTTCTCACTGTTCCCAGCGGTTAGCTTTCTTTTTACATTCTCGTTTCGCTTTAACCCGACCCACAGTTCATTGTTGGTCATACGACCTCGCTCGGCATACGTTCAAAACGCTCGATCTCTGACGCTTGTCCCGGTCGGTGGCTCTAGATCCATACAGACACTCAGCGGCAGGACCGTTGGGGCGGAGGAGCGCCTCAATTCCCCAGCATCGTGCTGGCGAAGAGGCCACCCCTCAAAAGCCCCATGGCTCGGAGCCTTTTGCCAAGACTCCGGGGGGGTAGTGACCCATCGCCCCCCCTTTCCGCTGGTGCGCAGATCACATCCCCGGGAGGTCTGGGAGATGCGTCCGCCAGTGTGTCGCCATAAACCGGAAGCACGGGGCAGCGCCTTGAAGAGGGCAGGGTTTGGGGAGGGGAGGGACTTCAGTGGGGTATAATGCCTTACAGTCCACCTTCCAAAGTGGCCATTTTCTCTGGGTGAACTGATTTCTGTCACCTGGAGATCCAGGAGATCTCCAGCCACCACCTGGAGGTTGACAACTCTAGCTGGGCCCCAAGGGAAGGAGATCGTCAGTGTTCCTCCCTGTACCATTTTGCCAAGCTGAAACAGCCTTCGCGCTCCCCTGAGGCCAGATGTAACATCTACTTTGGGCCTTAGAAGTGTATACCTTGGTCTCCTAAAACGAGTTGAGAATATAGATGAGGTAGAAGAGGATATTTGTTCAGAGTTTGTTTCCATAAGCATGCCTCTTTTTCAGTTCGCCAAGCATGTGTGGCATGAGGGGCTGTGTTCTACCCCTCTGTCAGCTAATGACACCACCTTTGTTGGAGGTGAGGAGATTCTCCCTAAAATGAGAGGCTGTTCTGCTGACCAGAGAGATCCCTGTGTTGGAGGAAGGAGTCGCTGTTAACTGAGTGGAATTGCAGAATACAATCCGGTGTTTGCCGGTCCTGAGAATGGATTTCAAGAAGTTTTGCATAAAATGGCTGCCACTGAAATGGTCATTGTTGGAACTGCTGTTTGATTGGCCAGTTTTCACAGCACTAGAATCTCTGACTTGACCCAGTTTACGGCATTACTCTTAATATGGCTCAAAGTAATGAAGGAGCACTTGTGGGATTTATGGCTCACAGGTCAAAGTGTGTCATCAGCATAGAGGAAAATCTTGAGTGTCTTCTGACGCCGTAATGTATAAATCCCTTACGGTTGAGCAGGCTGGTAGCTGTGAGGCCACATCTGTCTGTCCAAGCTTGCAAACTATGGATAATTTGCATGGAAAGGCCCTCCCCCAACCGCTCATCTCAGAACATGAGAGAATAGGGGAAACAAGAGGATTTATTAATGTATTAGAAGATTAAATGGAGGAGAGCCTCTTTGTTTGGGATGAACCTGGATACATTAACAGTACTGATTTTCTTAATGGGCTAATTGAAACTCACTTCACACTATATATGATGAGCATGGTGCGACAGACTGTCAAGGGTTAATGCCTCACAGAGTCTGAGAACCGATGAGTGGCAGGCTGAAATGTTCAAACAGAATTCTGTGGAGAGTGTCAGTTACGAAATAACAGTTGGAAACTGACAGTTGAAGAAGAGACAGTTTAGTACTGACTGAGAGGAGGCAATGAGGAGTGAGAGGATCATGGAAGATCCCCATTCAAGCCGGAAAGGGACAGAGCTTCTAGTCAAGAGAAATAATCCCTGCCCAGTGAAAAGGGAGATAACTCTTAAAAGAGGAGGAATCTTTGGTCTGTATATATAGAAAGATTTGGGGAACTTGGTTGTACGTTCCTGTCTTCTAAACATGAAGTATCAGTGAAATGCAGAAACCTATGCTTGCAAGTTAACGCAGAAGCTGAAGAGAAAGCCTCCCTCCTCAAAGGTTCAAAGACCTTGTTGAAAAGCAAAAACTTGTTGGCAATATATTATCTGGATTTAATTTGATTACAGAGTTACCTCAATTTTTATTATTGGTTCACCTCATACATCCTACCTCTGATGCCACCTGACCTTTCCCCTACCAAGTTAAATAAAATATTTTGTTTGTTTTTGAAGTTTCCAAAGCCTCTCGTGTGCCATTACAGAAACAAAATGCAAGTAGGTGATTTTGTTTCATCCCTGGGCTGGGCCAGCCTCAAAATATATAATAATGTGATGGGGTGGGACAGCCATAGACCAACAGATAAGAAGAAAATAGATACAGGGGCTGCTCAGCAAGAAAGAAAGGGAAAATCCTGTGTGTGAGGGAGGGAAGAGGGCAATACATGGCTTCTACAAAAAACAGTTTCTACCTTGCGGGAGCTCCACTGTGAGCCAGGTACATATGGCGTTCCTGTTTTGTAGATGTGAGTCCTTAACAGCCCATCTTAAGCCCTGTCTAAAAGGGACTTATCCTAAGGACTAAGCACTGTGCCAACAGAGGGCCATCATCAGGGTCTTAGGATGGGATTACCATTCCATGCCTTTGGTCCTTTTGTAGATTCCATATTTATGTTTTCATGCTGACCTCGGCTGAATCTCAGAAGGTTGAGCCAAATACGGGTGAATGTAGACTGAGGCGTGAACCGGCTGTTGGTGGCCGCAGCTCTGCAAGAAGTCCTTTTTTAAACATTCACTCCATGCTTGTGCTTGCAGGAATGTTTGTTCTCTATGTGATGCACAAAGACGGGAGATATTGCCTAGGCAGAGGAGAGGCAAGGCGCCCCACGGTGCACATATTAAAATTTCTCTTTTGCATCTCAGCCCATAAATGGTTCAGAGTTATATTCCTCCGGCCATGTTTCTGAGATAATTTATCTTAAGTCCCTGTGATTCACAGCATGAAGCTGGCAGAAGAGTGACAACTCACGTGGTTAGAGGCCAGGATCTTCATGGTTCAGCCCAGTGTGCTTAGCAGCCTGTGCATCTGTGCCTTTCCTCTCGTGTGACTGCAAGGAGTAGAGACAGACAGAATTTTTTTTTTGGGGGGGGTGGATTTTGAAATGCAGAGGCACTGGCCAGGGGCAGCCCCTCAATGCTGAACTGTCTCCGGTGGCACTCGGGCAGTACAGGGAGCAGAGGCTTGGAGTTAGTTGAGGCAGGGCTGGAATGATAAGAGTGGTCTTTTGTTTTTGTATGTGTTTAATGTTTCCACAGGGGGCCGCGGTGGCTCAGAGGTTAAGATGCTGAGCCGCAGACCGGAAGGTTGGTAGCTCAGCAGTTCGAGATCCCAGCATACCAAATTCGGTTCAAGGTGCTAGTTCTTACTTTTAAAGCCCTATGTGGTCAGGGACCTACATACCTAAGGGACTGCTTTTCCCCACATGTTCCCCAGAGAGCACTAAGATCAGGGTCCCGAAATCGCCTGGCCCTACCAGGCCCTAAGAAGCCAGGCTAGCCGTGACAAGGGCCAGGGCCTTCTCAGTCGCGGCCCTGCACTGTTGCAATGAGCTCCCGGATGACATCAGGGCCCCGGGGGACCTTTTACAGTTCTGCAGGGCCTGCAAGACGGAGCTCTTCCACCAGGCCTTTGATTAGGGAGCCGCCCCCTCTAACATTGAGGCCCTGGCCCCAACACCAACATCAATTTAAACATTGTGATCAATAGCCTGACAAAAACCCAGACTACGGCGGCAGTTGATTACCTTGGATGCTATGAATGCCGCCATCATCTATGAATATACTAGCACTTTCAGATATGTTTTATTATTGTTGTGCTTTTATTTAATTCTATGTTTTTAGTTGTTTTAACGTATTTTGTGTAAGCTGCCCTGAGCTTGCCTTGGCAGGGAGGGCAGGATATAAATCAAATCAAATCAATAAATAAATAGTGCCGCGTGATGGAGTGAGCTCGCATCTCTAGCCCCAGCTCCTGCCAACCTAGCAGTTCAAAAGCAAGAAATTGCAAGTAGATAGGTACCGCTTCGGTGGGAAGGTAACAGCGTTCCGTGAACCTCGGCATTTAGTCATGCTGGCCACATGACCATAGAAACACCTTTGGACAGCGCTGGCTCTTCGGCTTGGAAACGGAGATGAGCACCACCCCCTAGAGTCGGATTCGACTGGCTTTTGAGCAAGGGAAACCTTTACCTTTATCTTTAATGTTTCCAGATAATTTTTCTTCTTCTTGTCCAAACTGAACCTAAGGAGTGAGGACCTGGTACAGGGCGTTTGCCGTGGTGGTAAGGAGGTGGCACCTTCTAGGAAACAGCCTAATCCCAGTACCGTTTCCCAGGTTCAGTGCCAAGGCATCGAGCTGAAAGGCTAGTTTTTGCCCAGCCTTAACAATGGCCGGAGTGCCTTAGTGTTGTCTTCGGCCTCTGCAAAGGCGGTTTGTCTGCTTTTCTAAACAGTCGAGGAGCGGAAACACAGGAGATTTATACTCCCACCCTTATTTAAAATGCCCAAAACTCAGCTTGCATAGCTGTCCCCATGAGAAAGTGCATCTATTCTTTCCACATCTGGTTCACAGTTCCACAGACTGCCAGGTAGACTTTGTAGACAAGCCTAAAGAATCTTTCAGGCCATCACTGATAATCTGACATCAAAAATCCTTTTTGTGTAGGCCTTAAGGATCCTTACAGAGGCAGCAATACAGAAGTAAGTCAGGTGTAATCCACTCCCTCATCTGTAAGAAGAACAGGCATGTCAGGGGGTTACCAAGAACATGTAAAGCATATAGAAACACACAAGTAAGGAGACCCGCGATACTCAAGAGCTCCGTCTCCTCCATCCCCCCGCTCAATCTCCCCAAGGCGGCGGCGAGGCCAGTCCCCCCCCCCGGCCCGGCTTTGAGGCGGCGGCGGTGAGGCCGGTCTCCCCCCCGGCTCCGAGGCGGCGGCGAGGCCAATCCTCCCCCCTGCCCGGCTCCGCGGCGGCGGCGAGGCCGGCTACAGAGTGTTCCCTGCGCATGCGCAGGGGATGCTCTGTCACTTTTGGGGGGATTTAAGTATCCCCCCGATTTTTTAAAAAACTTTTTAGATTTTTGTGCACACCTGGGGACCGCCCCACGTGTGCACAAAACTCTCCCTCCCCCCAAGTGCCCCCTCTGTGCTGATTTAGATATCCGCACAGAGGGGGCTACTTCGGTATTAGATATATAGATATGCCTGGACTGGACACACTCATCTCACACTGGTGGACCAATAGGAAAGGAGAAAATAGCAGCTTACTTATGGTATTTAAAAAGGAGCTGCGGTGGCTCAAGTGGTTAAGACGCTGAACTGCAGGCTGTGGAAGGTCAGTAGTTCAGCAGTTCGAGACCCGGGTGCCGCATGATGGAGTGAGCTCCCATCTCTAGTTCCAGCTCCTGCCAACCTAGCAGTTCGAAAGCAAGAAATTGCAAGTAGATAAATAGGTACCACTTCGGTGGGAAGGTAACAGCGTTCCGTGTGCCTTGGTCATGCCGGCCACATGACCACGGAAACGTCTTCGGACAGCGCTGGCTCTTCGGCTTTGAAATGGAGATGAGCACCGCAACTCTAGAGTCGGATTCGACTGGCTTTCGAGCAAGGGAACCTTTACCTTTAACTTATGGTATTTAGCATTGAAGCGAATTATGTAACCAAAACCATTAAGGGGGTAACCTTGGATCTTCAACGTGGTCTCTGTGCTTCACACCCATGGGATACAGTGTGCATGCGCTGGATCGATCGGCATTGTAGCAAGCTCTTAATCGATTTTCGCGCCCACACCTCGGGCATGTGCAGGAACCCCACCACGCATGCCCAGAGGGGTGGGCGCGGACATCCCGCCAGTTCCTTTCTTTCCACCACACTGGAAGCACCTTCCTTTCGTCGGTCTGATCAGTAGCTATTTTTCTTCAGAGGCTCTTTGGATTTCTCTTCAGTTTTCTTTATTTTTTGATTCTACCTTTATTTTTAGTTGTTTTCTTTTTTTAAAAAAGAAGAGACTTTGTTTAGTTGAGGGGGAAGTTTTTTCGTTTACCTCACTTTGGCCACCTCTTTTTCTTCTCTGTCGTTCTTATTTTATGGAGGAGAAGTGGGGCTTTTTAAAGTGTTGCAAGGGTTGCGGCAGTAAGCTTGCTCCACCTGACGGCCACACCCTTTGCATTTTTTGTCTTGGCGAGACGCACTGACCAGAGTCCTGTCGACACTGTGCCAAGTTTTCCAATCAAACCAGAAAAAACCGAGCGGCGCGTCTCCGAGTAGTGTTAATGGAGTCGACGTTAAATCGTGCTTCAGCAATGGATTCAGAAGTGCCGGTAAGACCATCGACATCGACGGCTCCGGTATCAAAGCCCGCATCCGACATCGTCCAATCAACATCGAAGCCTGCGGCACCGACGGCGCAGTCTTCGGCATCCACTCCGGTGAAAAAGAAGCTAAAATCAAGCAAGGAGCACAAGTCTGCCAAAAAGGGTTCCTCTGAGGCCCTAAAGGCGACAAAATCTGGAAAAGTCGCGGGTCTTGCACCGGGTAATGCCCCTAAAGTGTCCCCCTTCTCCAACGGCAGTATTGGCATCGGAGGCTCCGGTCGCTCCACTGATACCGACCATCCAACTAATGTACTCTTCCATACACCAGCTAGACCATGACCCGCTGGTTGATATGCGTCCTTTCTCCGACATCGATAATGTCGAGATCCTCAGTCGTCCCCTGGGCACGGATCACTCTCCCTCTGCTCAGTCATCGACATCGACAGTCTCAGAGTTCCATGCTGATATCGATGCGGGTCAGCATAGACAAATCCCTAAAAGCACTCAACGTCGTCCTCTCCGTCTGTTTGCTGATGATTGACCTTTCGATATCGATGATAGGGCTAATAGGGGCTGCTCATGGAGACGAGATGCTACACTGTTTCCCAGATGCTCCCGCTCTAGGAGTAGATCCCCACAAGTCTTCCTGCCCCCACCACCTCTCTCCTGGGATCACCACCAACTGCGTTATCTCTATGGGGCTTATCCACCCGCTTCCATGCCGTGGTTGACTCCTGCAGTTTTTTCTGATTGGGATCGTTACTCTGCCCACAGATCACCATAGATCGAGGCCCTCAGGGTCTCTGTCCCATCCTCTGGATCATCCATCTGATGACCCTCCTCGACATCGACTGGATCAATATCATCCTCCCAGTCCCTCTATCCCACTGTCAACGGATCCAACCAGTCAGATCAAAACCACTCCGGTACAATTACCAGAGCCCAATTCCTCTGACTCTGTGGATGAGAATTCTGATACAGCTCCCCTGACCAGCCGTCTCCTAACCAGGCAGTAGCTGATGACCAACCTATATCTCCATCTGACAATCTAACTTCCTATGGAGACCTCGTAAAAAGAATGGCCCACACTCCCTTGGCCTTTCAGTCGTACAACCGCAACCACAAGTTACAGATGCCATGTTCAATGTGGTACAACTCGATAAACGAAGACGATGGTGGTGGTTGCTGCCTTCCTTCATCTCAAGGGTATCTCCATCTACCCGTACATCAACAATTGGCTCATGGTAGCAACTTCCAGGGACGCACTAGTCTCAAACATCAATGAGACACTAGTCCTCCTGCAAAACCTGGGTCTGCAAGTAAATCTGGAAAAGTCTCAACTTCAACCGGTCCAGAAAATACACTACATCGGTGCGCTACTGGACTCCACAAATTGCACAGCCTACCTGCCACAAAACAGAGCAGCCGACATCGTCAACCTAGCCACTGTCATGCATATCCGGCCTTCAGTGACGGCCTTTCAAATACAAAGGCTACTTGGCCTCATGGCCACTACTACATCAGTCCTGGTTTTTGCCAAATTAAAAATGCGTCACCTGCAACTCTGGTTTATCCGCAATTTCAATCCAGAGCGAGACACACACTCCACCCACCTGTTCCCATCTATCAAAATACGGGACTCTTTACTTTGGTGGACCATCCCTTTCAACCTATTCCAGGGAGCACCCTTCCATCCTCCATCACCCCAAATTACCCTGACTATAGACACCTCCCTCTCAGGTTGCGGCGCCCACATGATGGGACTTTGTGTCGGAGGCAGATGGGACATACAGAAATGGAATCAGCACATCAATTTCCTGGAACTGCTTGCGATACAGTTCGCTGTCACCTGTTTCCTGCCCCTGATCAAGGGGAAGTGTGTCACGGTCCTCACGGACAATACTACTACCCTCAGCTATGTGAAACAAGCAAGGGGGCACCGTCTCCCAACGCCTCTGCGACCTCGCCATCTGGTTATGGGACTTCTGCATTGTCCACAACGTCTTCCTAGTCGCCACACACATCCCTGGGTAGAAGAATGTGCAGGCCGACCACATGAGTTGGGCAGGACTCAGTCTGCACGAGTGGGAAATGAATCCAACTTACCTTCTCCCACTCTTCTGCAAGTGGGGGTTCCCCCAGATAGATGTTTTCGCCACCAGGGTGAACAAAAACGGCCCTCTGTTCTGCAGCCGAGGTGGCAGGCACCCGCAGTCTTTAGGGGACGGTCTCTTCTATCCATGGTCCAGAGGATTTCTCTACCTCTTCTCTCCACTGCCTCTGCTTCTGAGAGTGGTCCCCAAAATCATCAGTGACAGAACAGACTGCATCCGCATAACCCTGTGGTGGCCAAGGCAACCATGGTTCTCAACCATCCTCGATCTGTCAGCGGGGGTCTACCACCAATTTCCTCCGGCACAAGACCTCCTCTTCCTAACCGAGTCCCCTCTCCTACACCACGACGTGCCACGAATGAAGTTGACAGCTTGGAGAGTAGCATCAACAGCTTTTCCGTCCGCATAGCAAATGTCTTGCTAAACTCCAGAAAGTCCACTACGCGAAAGTCGTATCATTGCAAGTGGCAAAAATTCTGTTCATCCTTGGGTGAGGATGCCCCTTGAGCCACCTCTGCAGGTCTCGAGAAAGTTTTCAAATTCCTTCTGTCTCTCGCTGACTCGGGACTGTCACATTCCTTTTCGGCATACCATGTTCAATTTGAGGGATGCACACTGTTCTTGCATCCCCTTTCTAAACATTTTTTGAAGGGACTGTTGCCCCTTTACCCTCCCATCAAAAGTCCTGTCATCCCCTAAGACCTTCCCCTGGTCCTTCGCCAACTCACCAGGAAACCTTTTGAGCCGCTCGCAACTTGCAACATAAAATTCCTGTCCTGGAAAACAGCCTTTCTGGTCGCTGTCACTTCAGCAAGTCAAGTTGGAGAAATACTGGCTTTCCGACATGACACTCCTTACTTGCCATTTTTGCCAGACAGCGTCTGCCTCGTACCTGATATCTCGTTCCTGCCAGAGGTAGTGTCAGAATTTCACCTACAGGCAGAGGTCTTCCTCCCGGATTTCTTCCCGGCTCCAACATCCCCAGAGGAGAGGCTGTTACACACGTTGGATAGGAAGCGTGCGCTTCTGTTCTACTTAAACAGAACCCGTCCAACAAGACGTGACTGTCAACTGTTCGTCTCCTATGCGCCAGCAAGGCTTGGAACTCACATCACGCCTCAGCATTTGTCAAGGTGGATTGTAGGTCTCAACCGCCTCTCCTTTGCCGTCCCCGTCTTCTTTGACCTTCAGTCTTTCCCAGCATCAGGGTCTTCTCCAGTGAGTGCTCCCTTCTCATTGGGTGGCCAAAGTATTTGTGCTTCAGTTTCATTATCTGGCCTTCCAGGGAACAGTCAGGGTTGATTTCTTTGAGGATTGACTGATTTGTTCTTCTTGCAGTCCAAGGGACTCTCAAGAGTCTTCTCCAGCACCATAGTTCAAAAGAATCTATTCTTCGGCGCTCGGCCTTGCTTATAGTCCAACTCTCGCAGCCATACATGACTACTGGGAATACCATTGCTTTGACCATGCGGACTTTTGTTGGCAGGGTAATGTCTCTACTTTTTATCATGCTGTTTAGGTTCGCCATCGCTCTCCTCCCAAGGAGCAGGCGTCTTTTGCTAAACAGCCATTGCCTGGCCCTATCAGGGCTCATTCAACCAGAGCTGTTGCAGCCTCAACTGCCTTCCTCCAGGGAGTTCCCCTGATGGACATTTGCAGAGCCGCTACCTGGGCTATGCCTAACACGTTCATAAGGCACTACGCCCTAGATGTCTAAAAGAACTCTCGTACCAACATGGGACGTCACATCTTATCCTCGGCTTCGCAGTAATGACCTGTCAGCACCCTCCTCCAGGTAGGCCACTGCTCGCTAATCTCCCATGGCTGTGAAGCACAGAGACCACGTCGAAGATAAACAGGTTGCTTACCTGTAACTGGTGATCTTCGAGTGGTCATCTGTGCATTCACACCACCCGCCTTCCGCGCTGCTGTCAGCTTCTACATTTTTCTTAGGGGTTGATTCGCGGTGGTTCGAAGGAACTGGCGGGATGTCCGCGCCTACCCCTCTGGGCATGCGTGGTGGGGTTCCTGCGCATGCCCAAGGTCTCGGCGCGAAAATCCATTAAGAGCTTGCTACAATGCCGATTGATCCAGCGCATGTGCACTGTATCCCATGGGTGTGAATGCACAGATGACCACTCAAAGATCACCACTTACAGGTAAGCAACCTGTTTTTCTTTCTGCATTAAAAGTAAAGGTAAAGGTTTCCCTTGCCCGAAAGCCAGTAGAATCTGACTCTAGGGGGTGGTACTCATCTCCGTTTCCAAGCCGAAGAGCCAGTGCTGTCCGAAGACGTTTCTGTGGTCATGTGGCCAGCAGGACTAGACTCTGAGGTGCACGGAACACAGTACCTATTTATCTACTTGCAGTTTCTTGCTTTCTAACTGCTAGGGTGGCAGGAGCTGGGACCAGAGACAGGAGTTCATTCCGTCACGCAGCACTTGGGTCTCGAACTGCCAAACTACTTCCGGTCTGCAGTTCAGTGTCTTAACCACTGAGCCACCTTAAATCCTGGTCCAGCCCTGTCCCCGAACTTACATTCTACACTAAACGCGAGTTCACCCCTGTAATTATCTCGGGGTATTTTTACATTCTACACTACACTCGAGTTCACTCCTGTAATTATCTTGGGGTATTTTTTGTTTCCACATTACATGGAGATCACTCCGGTTTTGCCCCACACTTGTCCTAGGATAAACGGATGCTGTTATAACCAGGGATAAATGCAAGGTATCGTGTCCCAAGTTGAACTCTGATAAAACCAGGGATGAGATCCAAGTGCAGAAAGGTCCAAAAAGACACTCAGCAATTGCAATATCAGTCCGGTTGCCATTAACCTTGTAGCCAGCCCGTTCTTAGTTACATCGTGTATAGAACTGCAGGGCTCTTCAGCATCCTCAAGGGGTGTACAAAACAGCAAAGTATATTATGTTGTATATGAAACACTCCATCTAAGCTGGTGTACATTGGGCTTACAGATACCCACATGGGAGTAATGAGAGGTCCAAGCTGTGCTTGAGAAAGTGTGGGCTCTTCTTTCTTGACTGCTCAGAGCTTGGGAAGATTGCCGGTTCACACCAGGCTGTTTGCTCCGGGCTCAGCAGAGACACAGGCCAATTCTCCAGAATTATCACATTTCACACCTTCTCTCCCCCCCCCCCAGTTTATTCTCCTCGCCTCATTTTCAGTCCCTTAAATGAAGCTGCTTATTCTCTTGTAGGCCTTTGGCTTTCTTTTTCCGTGGACAACAAACCCATCAAATGTCTTGGATGCCAGCCTCCCGGTGGGACCTGGAGATCTCCCAGAATTACAGCTCATCTCCAGACTACAGAGACTACAGTTCCCCTGGAGAAAAAGGATGCTTTGGAGGGTGGGGCATATGGCATCGTACCCCACTGAGGTCCCTGCCCTCCCCAGGACCCACCCCCAAATCTCCAGGACTCCTTCAGCTTGGAGCTGGCAACTCTACCTCCCCACCCCTCGCTAGTGGCCAGGGGGGATTCGGCAACTCTGCGGCCTTGGTGAACAACTGGTTGCCCCCTGCCTGCCCCTCCCCGAACGTTGCCACCTTCCTGTGCCAAATATACAAATTCCACTAGTAGAAAACACCATCAAAAATTGCCAAAACAATATATTTAAACAAGTATAAAGTTGGTGGTGTCACATCTTCAAAGGAGGAAATATTGTATCTTATGCCTTAATATAGTTTCAGTATGCATAAATGTTGTTGTTGTGACACCACCATAAAGACATAAAGTCCATGTATTCAGTGTAACTTGATAGGAGGAGTCCACATTTCAAACAGCCTTTGCAAAGATGCCCATTCTAGATATTTGGAAGATGCGTTTCCTTTGGGATTCCTGTGACACTAGTCTTTTCCCCTTGTTGTTTGGATTTACCTTCCTGTGCCGGGCTGAGCAGGTTTCTACCGCTGTCAGCAAATGTCATGCTAATGCAGACGTCTTGCGGCGACCTTGAAAGCGATCAGTAACGT
Organism: Gekko japonicus; assembly: GCF_001447785.1. Taxonomy (NCBI): domain Eukaryota; kingdom Metazoa; phylum Chordata; class Lepidosauria; order Squamata; family Gekkonidae; genus Gekko; species Gekko japonicus. The sequence continues at coordinate 54,171 of NW_015171557.1, forward strand.
TACAGTGATCTGTTTGCACAATAATGTGACTTCCTCGTCATGACTCGTAATAATCCCAAAATAGCATCTAATGACTCCTACAAGAAGTGAACTTCATCTTTGTGCAGGGTCTATGCATAACTGCTGTGCAGAGAAGAGCAGAGACTCTGGCTGCCCCGTGTCCCTGTCCTTAACTTTGCAGCTCTGCTCCTTCCCCCAGAGAGGGAAAGA
>NW_015171557.1:54436-84637 GCF_001447785.1 Gekko japonicus
AGGGCCAAGAAGCAGCCAGGTAAGTTGCAGAGCCCCACCCCCCATCTTATTTATTTATTTATTTATTTATTATTTGTATTTATACCCCGCCCTCCCCGGAGGCTCAGGGCGGCTAACAACATATAATTAATAAAACAGTAAAACAGTAGAAAAAATACAAAATATTAAAATTACATCATAATGTATAACCTATCTAAAACAGATCTAGCTAAAACCAAGGTGGCGGTCCTCTAAGCGTCCCAGTCTTGCCCATAATGCAAAAGAGAGTATTTAGGGCCTTGGCAGTCCATGCCCATATCCAGATGTCCTCCCGGGCGTCGATAGTATGCTGATACATTCAGGTACAAGCTCTCCCTCCTCTGTGAGGGCAGATCTGCACATCCCCCCCCCCATAGCTAGCAATCCAAAACAGTCCAGTGGCAGCCTTAAGACCAATTTTTATTCAGGTACAAGCTCTCCCTCCTCTGCGAGGACAGATCTACATGTTCCCTCCCCCAATAGCTAGCAATCCAAAACAGTCCAGTGGAGCCTGAGCAGTGGGTGCTGCCTTCTGACACACTTCCGGTGATGTCAGGGGGTGTGGCATATGCAAATAAGTTCTGCTAATAAGCTCCTGCACCTCTTTTTCTTCGAAATGACCCCTGGTGTGACGTCACCCAGAAGTGATGTCATCGTCTCGGACAGGTCATGCAGGGGAGGCTCTAGCCCAAGGGTGGCCAAACTGTGGCTCGGGTGCCGCATACATATGTTCATATGTATTATATCATGTATAAGCTTATAGATTCTTGGTCAGAAGAAGATGGTTGTCGAAACGGCATCACATTCCGGAGGCCCCCGTCCCGCCGTCGTTGTCATCTTCTATCTTATGTAACTGGATTTACAATTTGAATGTATTAGTATCACTTTTGTAATTTTCATATCTATAACATTATTGCTATTGTTAAAGAAACATTGAGCGCACTTTACACAGTTCCTGTGGCTCTATCTTTTCATGTCTACGGACTGTGACCATATTTGTCTTTGTGCAAGCTGACCTGTTACCAGATCGACAGTGCTGAGAGGTCACGGGGAGAAGGCTGTCCAAAGCCCACAGGTAGCACATGAATGTACATTTGGTGATGCAGTTTGATTACCATGGTAGCCTGTGCCCCTTGCTTCCCCCACTCACACTTTTACCAGCCAGGTCCAGGCTGAGGCCCGCTACATCTGGAAGTGTGGGAGACAGCGGGCTCGGTTTATGCTTGTTGCTTCCATACCAGCCCCACTGAACCAAGCCCCGTGGTGGTCCTGGGCATGCTCTCTCAGCTCAGCCTAACCTCCCAGAGTCAGCATGGAATAAAATGGATAGGGAAGAACCTTGTACTCTGGTAAGCTGTTCCAAAGGGCTGGTCCTGTTGCTGCATGAGCCAGTTTGGTGTCGTGGTTAAATGTGCGGACTCTAATCCGGGAGAACCGGGCTTGATTCCCCACTCCTCCTCTTGCAGCTGCTGGATGACCTTGGGCGAGCCATAGTTCGGTCAGAGCTGTTCTCTCAAGGACAGTTCTGTCAAGAGCTCTCTCAGCCCCCCCAATAGTTAGCAATCCAAAACAGTCCAGTGGCGCCTGAGTGGTGGGTGCTGCCTTCTGACACACTTCCAATGATGTCAGGGGGTGTGGCATATGCAAATAAGTTATGCTAATGAGTTATGCTAATGAGGAGGGATTTTAGAATCCCCCGAGGGATATTTTTTATTTTGCAAATGCTACAAAAACTACAAAGAAATACTAGGAAATGGACTACAACTAAGGATAAAGGAAAGCAAACCACACTAAACTAAAACCCCAAGAGGAGGAGATCTTTTCACTGTTAGTAAAATTATTAGTACTATAAGTGTTAATATCACAATATACTTGTAGAGTTCTTATAATAATTCGCTATTTATATGTTCCAAGTCCTTCTGCCTTTACTTCGGCTTTCTGTCTTTAAAATCGTATACCACTCTGGCAGGTCCTGCACCCTTTTCTGCCACAGTCCTCTTCCGTTCCAGAGGTAGCAGAGTCACTAGACTTCGTTTCTTCCTCTTTGGGTCACTAGATTTCGTTTCTTCCTCTTTGGGCTCTTCATCTGTCCCCAGCTGACGTCTCAAAAATTCTTTAGCTTTAAAAGTGGAGTCTATCTTCTCTCTTCTCTCTTCTATCTTAAAAATGACACACTCCGGAACCACCCATCTGTACAATATTCCATTAGTTTGAAGGAAAGAAATTAAGTCCTTGTAACTTTTCTTCTTTTGTCGAATTTCAAATGGAATGTCCTTTAAAGTTTTAATGGTTACATTTCCCATTTTCAGTGGAGTTGCTGATGTTGCTTTTAAAATGGCATCTCTGGTTTGTCTTCTTGAAATCCTGACCACTATTTCTTCAGGTAGGCTCTTCTTTTTAATGTAATTGGAGTATGCCCTATAGGCTGAGTCCATTTCGTTTACAAGTTCATCCGCTGTTAAGCCTACTACTGGAGCGATGATCTCACTGAGCATTCTCATCAGGTCTTCACGCTCCGTTTCAGGAACTGCCTGAAACCTGAGAATCATGTTAGCTTTTTCCATCTGTAGCTGCAAAACTCGATTCTCTTGGCAGTTCTGCTTCGTTTCCACATCTCCCATCCTTTTCTTCAACTTCTTGCTTGTGGTGTCTATCTCTTTAATTTTCTTGTTTGCCTGCTCCACTTTCTTCTCTGTTTCATTCAGCTGAAGCTGCTGTGCTGCAAAGTTTCTATTCATCACGGTCAATTGCTGGTTAATACCGAGTTGTTCCATCATCAGCTTGAGCATATCTGCCAGGAGTTTGAGGACATCTGCTCCTTCTTCTGGTCTTGGACTCTGACTGCCCGGCTTCGTTTTAAACTTTCTCTGCTGGGCTTCCATCTTTCCCATTTTCTTTACAGTTTCTGCCGCTTCCACACAATTCTGAAAACTCGCCAAACGACTTCGCGATTCAGATAAGTCTCTCAAAACACTTTCGGTTTACTTCCTCCCCTCTCCCCCTTCGTGTCCATTAGCCGCTCATTCGCATAAGAGGCATCCCTCTTTGCATTCTCTTTTTTCACCCGCGGGGGGGGGAATCGCTTTTCTTTTCTTTTTTAAATAAATTTATTTATATTTTTCCAACAAAAAAGAAATTCAGTTTCATTTCTTTTATACATATCATTTTCCGGAGTGTTCGTTATACATTTTTTTTCAAACCACTTATATACTTTAAACCGTTTTTTCTTATAAATGTTATCATCTCTTCCTGCTAATATCATGTTTAATCTGTTCATTTCTGCTATTTCGAATATTTTTTCCAATATTTCCTCTTTTTTAGGTAGCATATCTGATTTCCATTTTTTTGCTATGAGAATTCTACTTGTCGTGAGGATATATAACATAATACATTTATCATCTTTACCTATTTTATCTGGCAACATATTAAGCAAATAACTTTCAGGTATGAGCTGCAGCTCTACTTCTAAGATCTCTTTTATCAATTTTTTTACCATTTTCCAGAAATTTATTATTTTATCACACCTCCACCATATATGATAGTACATTCCTACATTGTTTTTACACCTCCAACATGTATCAGGAACATTCTTATAGCATTTGGCTATTTTGTTGGGTGTCCAGTGCCACCTGTAAAACATTTTTAGTACATTTTCTTTATATGGTGTTGCTCTTATTAATTTTATCGTTCCCCACATTTTCCCCCATTCTTGAGTTTTAATTGTGTGACCTATGTTTTGTTCCCAAGTTTTCATACATGGTTTTACCGTTAATTCTTTCATATCTTCCTTCTGTAAGAGTTTGTATAGTTTTTGTATTTTTTATCTGCCGACGACAACCAAATCTTGTCTATCTCTGATATAGAGTCTTTAAATTTTGCTTTTTTGTCCTTAGCAAATCTTGATTGTAATATAGTTCTTTCCCAACTTGTTAAATTTATATTCAGCTTTTTAAAATTCTCTGCTGTTTTTAATTCTTTTTCTTTAGTTAATAGCTGTTCGTAAGATGCTTTTTTCCCTTCTGTTAGTAAAGCTGGCAGTATAAAGGCTTCAAGTGGTGACACCCACAACGGTACTTCATTGTACATTTTCTCCTTAATTTTCTTCCAGATCTTGATCAGTGCACCTCTTATAATATGGTTGTGAAAGTTAGAGTGCACCTTTTCCTTATTGTACCAGATGTAGGCGTGCCAGCCCATACACAGTAATTTTTTATCTTCTAGAGTTATCCATTCGCGTATCCATCCCATTGCTGCGGCTTGATAATAAATCTTCCAGTCTGGTATACCACATCCTCCTCTTTCTTTTCTATCTCTCAGGAATTTCCATTTTATCCGTGCTTTTTTGGCTTGCCACACAAATCTTCTTGCCTTACGATCTAGTTCTTCAAATAACTTTTCATTTTTTAGGACTGGAATACATTGTGCCAAAAATAAAAATCTCGGAAGGATGTTCATTTTAATAGTAGCTATTCTTCCCAGCAATGAGATGTGTAGGTCTTGCCATTTTTCAAGATCCTTCTTAATCTCCTCTAGAAGAATTTTATAGTTATTGTCATATAGGTTTAGGTTGTTATTTGTAATATTGATACCTAAATATTTTACCTTTTTTACTACTTCTATATTTGATATTTGTTGTAGGGTATTTATATCCGCTTTATTACAATTCTTTGTTATTTTTTTTGTCTTTCCTAGATTTATTTTGAGACCTGCTCTCTCCCCATATGTTTGTAGATGTTCAATAGATGTCCAATCGAGGCTATGGGGTCTTCCAAGATAAACACCAGATCATCCGCAAAAGCTAAAAGTTTATAGTGTTCACCTTTTATTTTAAGACCTGTTATCTCTGTATTTTCCCTCACCACATCATTTAACGTTTCTATACCAAATATAAATAGTAGCGGTGAGAGTGGGCAACCTTGTCTTGTTCCTTTTTGTATCGGGATATCTTGTGTTAAGTCACTATTTACTACTATTTTTGCCCATTGTTCTTTATATATGGCATTTATCAAGGTCTGAAAATTATCTCCACACTCCCATTTTTTTAAGCTTGCCTTTCAGGAAGTCCCAAATGACGTTATCAAATGCTTTTTCAGCATCTAGAAAGACCATTGCCATTTGACTTCCTGGGTGTTGTTCGTAGTATTCTATTATGTCTACTATTATTCTTAAATTGTTCTTTATTTGACGTTTTGGTAGGAAGCCTGATTGGTCTCTGTTTATTACTTGTGTTAACACCTTTTTTAATCTTGTTGCCAATATTGTCGCAAAAATCTTATAATCTGCATTCAGCAGTGATATTGGCCTGTAGTTCTTTATCTCATTTGGCTCTGTTTTGGGTTTAGGAATCAGGGATATTAATGCTCCATTCCATGATACAGGTAACTTTCCTGTTTTCGTCGCATTTTGAATCATTTCTTTAAATAACGGGTTTATTTCATGTTCTAATTTTTGGTAGACCTCTGCTGGGATGCCATCTGGTCCAGGAGTTTTCTTTTTCTTTTGTTTTTTTATTTGCCTCTACGATATCACACGTTGTGAATGGTTCATTTAATATTTTTCTTTGTTCTTCATTAAATTTCTTAGTATTGTACTTTTCCAGGAATTCTTTAATTTCCTCTTGGTCTATTACTGATTGACTGTATAGTTTTCTGTAGAACTCTTCCACAATGTTTTTTAAGTCTTGCGGGCTGTGTTTTATTTCTTGATTTACATTCTTTAAACTTGGGATTGTCCTTTTTTCCTTCTCTTTCCTAAGCTTATAAGCTAACCAACGTGTTGGTTTATTCGCATTCTCGAAGTAATATGCTTTGGTATATTCGAGTTGGTTAGCTATTTCCTGTGTTAGTATTAAATTTATTTGGTGCTGGATGTGTTTTATCTTAATCTTCGTTTCCTCCACAACCCCCTTACTTTTCCATTTTATTTCTTCCATTTTAAGCTCATTTGTCAGTTTTTTAAGATTTTCACGTTTTAATTTTCCTTTCCATGCTTGTTGTCTTATAAATAGGCCTCTTACCACCGCTTTCATAGTGTCCCATATAGTGGTTAACGGCATATTTTATGTGTTCTTCTTTTATGTGCGTTTCTTGTAGACACGTAATATCTGGACGTAACTTAGAAATTTGATATAGTACTCTTTTTCTTTTTTGTGGGCAGTTTAGTCCATTTACATTTATAGAAATTAGGTTTAATTTTCCCGCCATCTTATATTTTGTTCTTTGAAACTATTTTTTTAATTTGGAGTCTCGTGCGTATTTGTGATTCTGTTTTAAATCTTAGTTGTTGTTTCTTCTTCTCTTTCTTTCCGTTTTTAGCATCCTCTACCTCTCTAAGTTGTGTGTCTGAGTCAAATTGTGTCTCTTCTTCATCTTCTTCTTCCTCCTCTTCCTCTCTTTCGCTTTCTTCCTCCCCTTTTGCCATCCTAGATCTTCTCCTTCTTTTTCTAAGAAGTGTTCTACTTTAAAAATAGAGTCAATCCTATATCTTTTAGTCTTGTAAGTGAAAAGCACTCCTTCTGGCACCAACCATCTATACATTATTTTATTTTCCCTTAAAAGTTGTGTAAGTGTTGTGTAATTTTTTCTTTTTTCCCTAACCCTCCACGGTGTGTCTTTTAGTATCCTAATTTCTGCATCTTCTATTTTTAATTGTTTTGTACTTGCTTCTTGTAATATTTGGTCTCTTGTCTTTTTATTGTAAAATTTTACTTGTACTTCCCTTGGTAGTTTCCGTCTTTTCGCATACGCTGAGTTTCTCCTATAAATATTTTCTATATCTTCAGCAAGTTCTTTTTCTGTTCCCAAGTTAAATTGCTCGGTTATGTTACGTACTAATTCTTCTTTTAGATTTGTGTTTATTTGCTCTGGTATGTTTTGGAATCTTAAGATAACCCCCGCTTTTTCCATTTCCAGCAATATTAATGCCTCTTCTAACTTCTCTGTTTTAGAATTTAGTCCCTGTACTTCCAAGTCCAAATCCTCTACTTTTTCTTCCATTCTATTTGATTTGTTCATGATCTTTGCTATTTCCGCCTTAATTTCTTCTGCATCTGTTTTAATTTGTTTTGAGATTTCTCCTATCTCTTTATGTATTGGTTCTAGCTCTTTTTTAATTAGCTCTGCATTTTGCTTAGATGCTTGCGCTAGACAGTCCATCATCATAGTTTGTAAATCTGTCATTGTAACCGGCGGTACATTTGTTTTCAGTTGGGCTATACCTGCCCCTTGGCCTGGGGAACCTGAGTACGTTTTTTTAGTTGTACCTGATGCCATCTTTATTGTTTTACAATCAAATTTATTTTACTGTTTTTATTTTTTTATTTTGATTCACTTTGCCTTTTCTTCTCTTAACTATCCACTTGTTATTATTAAGTTCTTATTCCCCTTGGTAATGTGTTTGTTTTAGTGGAATTCTGTGTCATTCGTTATAATTCTCCTTATTTTTATTTCTTTTCGCTTCTTTTTCCTTTACCTTTAATTTTTAACTTCCCCCCTTTTCTTATCAGGTGTTAGCACTCACTATCCAATATTATGTGTATACTTCTTTAAATACGTTTAAATATGTCTTATAGCTTTTCCCTTTAGTTCTTGCTCCTGTCTCTTATTTTTTTGACAACCTAACAGTTTCTGCCAGTCTCTATCATTTTCCGTCCTTTCACAGCTCCTTCTTTTGCGCCCCGCCTCCTTACGATTCTCCGTCTCTATCTGCGACCTTTCTCTGCTCCCGTGTTCCTAGACGGCTGCCTCACTTCCGTGTTATTACGTCTCGCCGCTGCGTCGCTCCTTTCTCGCCGCTCTCCGCCCCGTGCTGGACGCCGTCCACGTCACTCCGCTCTTCTCCACGCTCTCCTCACACTCAGCGACGCTCCTCCCTCAGCGCTCTGCACGCTGCACACTGCTCCGCCCCTCTGCTCACTCTCCGCTCTGTCCCAGCCGCTCGACTCCGCGTCGGCCCATGCAAATCTCCTTCAGCTGTGGCCTCCGCTTCTCCGGATCTTTAAAGAGACAGAGAAAATAAATGGCAGAATCCGGTATTTTCTAATCTCCTCCTCAGTACTCTTATGCTGCGTTTTTTTATAGTTTATTTCAATTTTCAGTAGCTTTTAACCTGTTACGGCCCTTTCAATCTATTATATCATTCTCTACTGTTACCAACGCTACTCTTTTCCCCCTTCACCCTTAGTATCACCTTCCACCTCTTTGATTCGTCTATATTTTTATAATGAATAAGTTCATGGACACTTAGCTTCGAAATGTATGATATTCTTGTTGTTTGTTGTTATTCCGCTTCACTCCGTTCGGTCTTCCCGAGCCCGTCTAATGCTCAGCAAAGGAAAAGTCCTTTACTTGCCTTCCCCCACTTCTGCGTCGAGACAAGTCCAAAAAACAAACTCCCAGCCAGGTTTAAAAACGCCACTTCACCTGGCCAGTCGTATAAGTCTCTTGCAGGCAAACTCCAAAAAAGAAAGAGAACCTAGGCTAGAAAAAAAAGCCTAAGAAGTGGGAGTTTTGGGATACAAACGCACAGAGCACCGCACCACACGTCTATCCCTGTAGAGCTCCGACCACCATTTTTTTTGGGGGGGGGATCGCTTTTCAAACTACTCCGTTTTATTCAGAACTCACGTTCATTGTCGGTCAGTTTCTCTGACCACGCTCGGTTTTACACCATTCCGCTCAATCTCCGGTGCTTGTCCCGGTCAGTCCAGCTTGTGCCCGAAGGCCACTCAGCGACTGGACCATCGGGGCGGAGGGGAGCCCTCAATTCTCGGCATTGCACCGTCAAAGAGGCTACCCCTCAAAAGCCCCCTGGCCTGGAGCCTATCGCAAAGGCTCCGCGGGGGTGTCACTTGAGGTGGAACCCCTCCAAGCCGTTGGTGTACGATTCGCCCTCCCCCATTGTGGGGAGAGCGTCCGCCATCGCTGTTCCGTAGACCAGAAGCGAGACTTAGTTTTTTTTTAAAAGTAAAAGAGAAAAGAAAAAGAAATCACTTGCCTTTGGGGGGGGGGGAGAGGGAGTGGTTTGACCATGACAGTCCAACAATCAAACAGTGGGCTGGAGATGGGTGGGAGTGGGCGGGATAAGGAAAACCAACAGAAATATTATGTGCAAGGAAAAAGCCAACTCAAAACTGGCTTTCAGAAAACCACTGTGGGTAAAAGTAGTCTCAGAGAACTGGAAAAAACCCAAAATGGTCTCAGAAGAACTAGAAAAGCCTGGGTTGGGGGAACCGAACTGAAAACTAAAGGAACAAAAATGCATGCACATTTAATAAACCGCAGCAGTATGGGGCCAGAACCAGCAAGAAACTCCATGGGGAAAAGCCCTGTGATTTCTGCCAGGTTGTTTTGAATGACCACTAGGTGGCAGTGCTGCTCTTGCCCAGTTTTCCAAAACGTTTGTGGAGTGTCTTGTTCAGCAAGCAATTTTTAAAATCTGCACTCCTCAACAAGTTAAAAAAGTAGGTGTTTTTTGCATTATAGGATATCTTTGTCTTTTTTCCCACTCTTTTGAAGTATTCCAAACTTCACTTGTGGCATGAAGATATGATCAGTCAACAGTTCTTTTAATTAAACTGCCGTCCAATAGGCACAGACTTGTAATTAAAAGGAATTTAATAAGCACCAGGAAGTCTATTTAATTTTTCCGTCTCTGAAAGTAGGGTTAAAGTGTTAAGATGCTAGGAGACCATGTTCCTGCTTCCCAACTGTGCTAACTTCCAGTGGTGTCTGAATTGGAATGTGGCTTACCTTATCCAAGACTGGATCTGTAGCCAGACCTCTTTGCCATTGATACTACAGCAAAGAGGCCCAGCGTTTTACTTAGGTATGGACTTCATTTTAATCCTATCTTTCTTCCCTGTGGGGAGCCAAAGCAGCTTACATCATTCCCCTGTCCTTCATTTTATCTTCACAACAACCCTGCTGAGAGTGTGTGACAAGCCCAGGACAGAACTCCAGTAGCCCCTTAAAGTCATTTATTGCATTATGAGTTTTTCTGTTTTGTTTTGCTACGGGTAGAGTTACACAGGCCCCGGTCACACGGCAAAGTTTCCGCGGGAGAGGCACGGATGGTGGGCGGATTATCCGGGCGTGATCACACCCCAACATCTGGGAAGTGGAGCACACCTGTGGCTTACTGCCGACAATGCGCGTTAAAAAACTAGTACCTCCAAGGTACTATAAACTTTAGCCACGGGCTGCCTCCAGACGCCCGTGGTGTGATTGCGCCGGCGCACGGCATTCCCCTCCGGTCCCTCGTTTACTCGCCGGCGCCGAGGGAAGGACCCGTGGTTTTGTTGTTGTTCAGTCGCACAGTCGAGTCGGACTCTTCGCGACCCCATGGACCAGATCACGCCAGGCCTTCTGGTCTTCCGCCATCCTCTGAAGTTTGCTCAACTACATGTTCGCTGCATCGATGACACTGTCTAACCATCTCATCCTTTGCCATCCCCGTCTTCTGTGACCTTCAATCTTTCCCAGCATCAGGGTCTTCTCCAGTGAGTGCTCCCTTCTCATTGGGTGGCCAAAGTATTTGAGCTTCAGTTTCATTATCTGGTCATTACCTTTGTTGCCAGATGACAGAGGCTGTGCATTATGTTCCTGTATACTGCCCCAGTGCTAATGCGTAATTGGTGGTGAAAGTGGGAGGGTAGGCATTAGGGAAATATTGTAAGAGTGTTAATGTTTTAAGCATCTTTGAATTTTGAGTAAAATATAATATTGTTAATTGGGTTTGTCTGTGTCCTTTATAAAATTTATATCTCCAGTACTTGGCATTATATTTTATGATATGCATGGCCCGGTCTGACAAAGTGACATTTATGTAACATCCGGCCCTTGTAACAGAATAGTTTGACACCTCTGGTTTAACTGAAAGTAATCAAACTGGTTATAGACTGATAATGTATTCAGTTAATTGAAATGTCTCAAAAGTGGATTCTGTAGAGCTAGTAGAGATTGTAGTGACTGAGGAGACCCAAGTCTCTGTTTAAGACATGATGATAACGTAGTAAGACGCTGAACTGCAGGCTGGAAGGTTGGTAGTTCAGTAGTTCGAGACCCGAGTGTGCCGCATGACGGAGTGAGCTCCCGTCTCTGGTCCCAGCTCCTGCCAACCTAGCAGTTCGAAAGCAAGAAATTGCAAGTAGATAAATAGGTACCGCTTCGGTGGGAAGGTAACAGCATTCTGTGTGCCTTGGCATCTAGTCATGCCGGCCACATGACCACGGAAACGTATTCAGACAGTGCTGACTCTTCGGCTTGGAAACGGAGATGAGCACTGCAACCCTAGAGTCGGATTCAACTGGCTTTTGAGCAAGGGAAACCTTTACCTTTACCTAATCCAACACTTCCATGTTGTATATTCCTTTTGAAGTTTTTTTGTGAATGATACAACAGAGGCTTTGGGGGCTGTAATACTATGTTCAGGGAGATTAAAACATTCCCCCACTGGTTTCTGAAAGTGTTATTTCTTATGTCCAGTTTGTTTGCATTGATTCTCTGTCGCAGTGACTGACAAGTTTGTCCAGTATAGATAGTAAAAGGGCATTGTTGGCCTTTGGTGGCATCTATTAAATTGGACGATAAGGCCAGAAGATGAGCCCTGAATGGCTTAGCTGATGTTATTCGGTCCCCTAACAGCATTGCCAGAGAGTAAGGTAAAGGTAAAGGTTCCCTTGCTCGAAAGCCAGTCGAATCCAACTCTAGGGTTGTGGTGCTCATCTCCGTTTCCAAGCCGAAGAGCCAGCGCTGTCCGAAGACGTTTCTGTGGTCATGTGGCCGGCGTGACTAAACACCAAGGCACACGGAACGCTGTTACCTTCCCACCGAAGTGGTACCTATTTATCTCCTTGCAATTTCTTGCTTTCGAACTGCTAGGTTGGCAGGAGCTGGAACTAGAGAGGGGAGCTCACTCCGTCATGCGGCACACTCGGGTCTCGAACTGCTGAACTACCGACCTTCCACAGAGCCTGCAGTTCAGCGTCTTAACCACTTGAGCCACCGCAGTTCCTTTTGCCAGAGAGTATAGGGGGTAATATTGAAATAAATGTTATTCTTTAAGGTGCCGCTAGATTTTTGTTTTGTGTTGCTACAACCAACTAACATGGCAACTCCTTTGCAATCAGCTTTTCTTTGCAACCTGGCGCTCCCCCCCCCCCCCCATTATTTACAGGAGCCAGACCTTTTTCTAGTTTACAAAAGAGAAATCAGTGGGTCCTAGGCCAAATCAACCCTGAACTCTCCCTAGAAGCTAAAATGACTAAACTGGGTCTATCGTACTTTGGTCACATGACGAGAAGACAAGAGTCACTGGAGAAGACAATAATACGAGGGAAAGTGGAAGGCCGCAGGAAAAGAGGAACACCTGACATGAGATGGATGGACCCCATCGAAGAAGCCACGGCCCGCTAGTTTGCAAGACCTGAGAATGGCTGCCAACAATAGGACGTTCTGGAGAACATTAATTCATAGGGTCGCCATGGGTCGGAAGCGACTTGATAGCCCTTCACATGCATGTGCAGACACGCACACATACATATCTGTTCCTAACCCCCTTGGCGTGGGCTTCTACACATTTCTTTATCCACTGAAATCCGTCACTGTAATTTAGCATAGGAAAAGGAGTACGACAAGGATGGATATCGTCACCTCGCTTATTTAATATATATGCAGAGTACATCATGCAAAATGCTGGCCTGGATGAATCACAAGCGGGAATTAAGATTGCTGGGAAAAAGATCAACAACCTCAGATATGCAGACGATACCACTCTGATGGCAGAAAGTGAAGAGGACCTAAAGAGCCTCTTGCTCAGAGTGGAAGAGGAGAGCGCAAAAGTGGGCTTGAAGCTCAACATCAAAAAAACTAAGATCATGGCATCCGGCCCCATCACTCCTTGGCAAACAGAAGGGGAAGTCGTGGAAGTCGTGACAGACTTCACGTTCCTGGGAGCCCAGATCACCGCAGACTGTGACAGCAGCCATGAAATTAAAAGCCCTGCCAACAAAAGTCCGCATGGTCAAAGCAATGGTATTCCCAGTAGTCATGTATGGCTGCGAGAAAACAGATCAGCCAATATAATAATGCCCCTATATAAATCAATGGTGAGACCTCATTTGGAATACTGTGTGCAGTTCTGGGCACCACACCTTAAAAAGGATATTATAGCTTTGGAAAAAGTGCAGAAAAGGGCAACTCGAATGATAAAAGGGTTGGAACACTTTCCCTATGAGGAAAGGTTAAAGCGCTTAGGGCTCTTTAGCTTGGAGAAAAGACGACTGAGGGGTGACATGATCGAGGTTTATAAGATTATGCATGGGAAAGAGCAGGTAAAGAAAGAGGTACTTTTCTCCCTTTCTCACAATACAAGAACTCGTGGGCACTCCATGAAACTGCAGAGCGGTCGGGTTAGAACGGATAAAAGGAAGTACTTCTTCACCCAAAGAGTGATTAACACATGGAATTCACTGCCACAGGAAGTGGTGGCGGCTACAAGCATGGACGGCTTCAAAAGGGAATTAGATAAGCATATGGAGCAGAGGTCCATCAGTGGCTATTAGCCACAAGGTATAGCTAGGGGCTCTGGGGCAAGTGATGCTCTGTCTTCTTGGTGCTTGGGGGGGGGTCAACAGTGGGAGGGCTTCTAATGTCCTGGCCCCACTGGTGGACCTCCAAATGCTCCCTCTAAGCTGTGGAGTCTTGTGAGCAAAAATTCTACTTTGTGAGGTACTGACATTAAAGTTGTGAGCGAGCGATTTGGCTACTGCAGAAATTAGTTTGCTCTGGAGCCCTCCTTCCTGAGCTAAGACAAAAATATGTGAGCCAGAGGCTGAAAAACTGTGCGCTAACTCACACTGGCCTTCAGTTTGCAAGACCTGAGCGAGGCTGTTAATGATATGATTGAAGGTCAAAGAAGACGGGGACGGCAAAGGATGAGATGGTTAGACAGTGTCATCGATGCAACGAACATGAAGTTGAGCCAACTTCAGAGGACGGCGGAAGGCCGGAAGGCCTGGCGTGATCTGGTCCATGGGGTTGCGAAGAGTCGGACTCGACTGTGCGACTGAACAACAACAACAACCATTCTGAAGACTATCGCCACAGGCCAACTGTTTTTAGAAACCATGGGTACATTTTAAACCTGGTGTGTTGATTACTGGTCAATCGCACACCTGAGTTCATTCAGATTAATAGCAGTTCTCTTGCATTGGCTCCGTAGGAACAATCGCTTAGTGTTTGTTCTCTATTCCCTCTGCTTGTCTGGTGCAATTGTTGCTTGTGTTCTCTCTCTCTCTCTCTCTCTCTCTCTCTCTCTCTCTCTCTCTCTCAGGGCTTAGCGAAAGAAAGCACTCCAGGTATATGTGGTGGGGGCGGTTCGTTGGTTCCTTGACCCTGGCCTTCACGGGTGAAGTCACAAAGCTCCTTTTCCTGTGGCCGCCCATTAGAGCTGTAATTCCCCCCCCCCCACCGAGCATCAGGAAATGAAGGCGGTCTTGGCTGGCTCAAGAGGCGTCCTGCGTGTGACGCAACCTGTAGAGAGTACGGTTAGCTTCCCCCCCCCATATCTATAATAACTGTAATCACAGGTCTGAGACCTGGGAAGCTTCCTATCCATCATGTGCGGGGATTGTTGGTATCAGGCACAAGCTATAAACGGGATTTGGCAGGGGCCCGTAAAACATCTTTCTCTCCGTGAGACAGAGAGGCGTCTGGTGTCAGCCTGACACAAACCATTTGACCGGGGTCTGGATTCTCCCCCTCCCAGCTTCTGAGGGACAGATCCTCACGGCAACGCTGAAGACTATGCCGGGGTTGATAACAGGCCTTCTTAATACTTATGGGGGCTTCATTTCCCTCCGCCCCCCCCTTAGCCCAGTTTGCCTGTTCTCCCACTGAGTGTTCCAGCTTGAATGACGTGTGAGGCCTTCTCTGGCCTTTGAAATGTGAAGCCGGTGTGAGGCCAAAGCCTATTTCATTCTCCGGCCATTTCTGTTAGTATCCTTCCTCTGCTGGACTGAAGATAATATTCAGATGAAGAGCGCACCACCCGCCCCCATACAAAACTCCGGGTTTTATTTGTGAATCTGTGACCGTCCTCTGATCCTGTGCTTGACAAGCAGAGGCAAGGGAAGGAAAACCACTGCTGCTAGAATTGCAGTGAAGCCTGCTGGGTGTGTGGGGGTCGGAGCAAGGACGGCAGCCCCGGGGGCCACAACGAGGTACTTTCTGTTCGGTTCCTTGCTTCACGCAGAGAGACTGGTTTGACACTCGCTCCCGTGGGAATTCGTGCAGCCTGCAGATACGTTGTCAAATGGGATACAGTAAAAGGCAGAAGTGAATCCCCTGTATCAATAACCCATTAAAATACCAGATTACAGATTTGCAGGACTGGATGGATCCAGGAAGTTGCCTCTAGTCCAGACTCCTTCCTTCATAAAAGCAACTTGGACTTCCACTGGGGTGTCTGGAACATCATGGTGGCTAGGGTTGCCAACTTTGGGCTGGGGGATACCTGGAGATTTGGGGTGTGGAGCCTGGGGGAGGAGGCGTTTGGGGAGGGGTGTGGTATAATGGCATAGAGTCAACCCTCCAAATTAGCCATTTTCTCCTAGGGAACTGATCTCTGCCTCCTGGAGACTGGCTGTAACTCCAGGAGATCTCCAGGTTCCACCTGGAGTTTGGTGGCCCTCCTAGTAGTGGCCCCCTCATGGTTTGCAGAATTGTTCTGGCATTTGGCCCGGCTCCCTCCCATCAGCGTGATCTTGACTGGGAAATGTGCCCTTTGAGTCTCTTCTTGGATGGGTAGGCTCCGTACCATCACAGGGATGAACAGGATATTCTCTTCTGCCGATTTATGGAGCTTTCATTCCGCCCATGGCGATGTCTGCTTGCCAGTAGTTAAAGGGCACCAGAGCCAGGATGAGAGGCAACCCGCAGCAGCAGCTGTTTATATTGGATGGCATCTGGTAGGTGCCCGAACCTGCCGTTGTCGTGGAAGACAGGGGGAATTTCGCCTGGGTAAGTACAGCAGGATCAGAGCCTCCAGGTGATGCGTGAACTCTTGGCATTCCTCTGAACCCGTCTGTTAATTCCTTCTCTGTGTTTCCAGAAGTCACAGTAACAAAGCCAGCTCCGGATGCAGCCATCAACGCAGAGTCAGCAGCCCTATGAACTGGCCTAGATTGAGGGCTCTGAGACAATTCTAAGAGAAACAAAAGAGCTTTAAGGTTATTCTCCCCTAACTTGTGTGCTCAAAAATAATAACGTGACCCACAGGGGGCTGTTTATGTCATCCACCTCTGCCACTGGACATACTTGGTCAGCTGTTTTTGTAACTTAAAAATAAAATAAAGTAAATGTGAGCGTGGACTCTAATGTGGGAGAACCGGGTTCGATTCCCCACTCCTCCACATGCAGCTGCTGGTGTGACCTTGGGTCAGTCATAAGTTCTGTCGGAGCTGTTCTTTCAAGAGCGGTCCTTGGGAGAGCTCTCTCAGCCCCACCGACCTCACAGGGTGTCTGTTGTGGGGAGGGGAAGGGAAAGGAGTTTGTAAGCCGCTCTGAGACCCCTTTGGGTAGTGAAGGGCGGGGTATGAATCCAATCTCTTCTTTTTCTTCTTCTACCTCACAGGGTGTCCGTTGTGGGGAGGGGGAGGGAAAGGAGTTTGTAAGCCGCTCTGAGACTCCTTTGGGTAGTGAAGGGCGGGGTATAAATCCAGTCTCTTCTTCTTCTTCTTCTACCTCACAGGGTGTCCGTTGTGGGGAGGGGGAGGGAAAGGAGTTTGTAAGCCGCTCTGAGACTCCTTTGGGTAGTGAAGGGCAGGGTATAAATCCAATCTCCTCTTCTTCCTTTTTTTAAAAAAGTTTCAGCTATAAAAAGCTGGTTTTAAAAAATAACCTGGTTTAAAGTGAATCCTGACTTTAATGCATGCATACCGTATTGTTTTTGTTTTTTGGGGGGTCTTAATCAGAAGTGTGGCCTGGAATTTATTACCGTGAAGCCAATATAGCATAGTATTTGGGGTCTCAAAGTTGTCAGGAAGGGATCTGCTATTAGTGATTTAACGTTTAAATACCCTTTTTTGTTTCTGGCTTCTCCGTGCATTTCATTTGTCATCTTGGGAGGACGATGTGTTTATTTTCAAATACATCTTGAGACATCCACCGATGCTTGCATTAAAACTACCCCTGAACAATCTATGAGCACATCCTTTCAGGAGATAGCCAGTGTGGCCCTGGTGGTGGCTGTTTCCATCCCATTCTCTGTTCAGGTGCAAACATATCCTTTGCACCCAAGAAAGGCCCCAGTGTTGATAGGTAGGAAACTCCTTGACAGGACCCTTTCCTGTTTGCCTAGAAGAAGAAGAAGAGATGGGATTTATATCCCGCCCTTCACTACCCGAAGGAGTCTCAGAGCGGCTTACAAACTCCTCTCCCTTCCCCTCCCCACAACAGACACCCTGTGAGGTGGGTGGGGCTGAGAGAACTCTGACAGAAACTGCTCTTTTTCAAGGACAGCTGTGCCAGAGCTTGTGACTGACCCAAGGTCACATCAGCAGGTGCAAGTGGAGGAGTGGGGAATCAAACCCGGTTCTCCCAGATTAGAGTCCGCGCACTTAACCACTACACCAAACTGGCCTAGAGCATTTAAGAGAGAGAGCCAGTTTGGTGTAGTGGCTAAGTGCGCGGACTCTAATCTGGGAGAACCGGATTTGATTCCCCTCTCCTCCACTTGCAGCTGCTGGATGACCTTGGGCAAGCCGTAGTTCGGTCAGAGCTGTTCTCTCAAGAGCAGTCCTCGAAGGAGCTCTCTCAGCCCCACCTACCTCACAGGGTGTCTGTTGTGGGGAGGGAAAGGGAAAGGAGGCTGTAAGCTGTTCTGAGACTCCGGGTGAAGGGTGGGGTATAAATCCAATCTCCTCCTCCTTCTCCTTGTAGGTAACTTGCCTTTTGAGTGTTCCAGGTGGTCAGCTGCGTTGGTCTGAAGCAGTAAAACAAATTTAGAGGCCAGTGGCACCTTTGAGATCAACAAAGGTGTATTCTCTTTGAATAAACCTTTGCCGGTCTTAAAGGTGCCACTGGCCTCTAAATTTGCCTTTTGGCTGTTCCCTAATTTGCAAGCGTCACTGAACCCCAGCCTCCAGGCCAATCTCCTTTCCTTAGGGAGAGGCAGGGGCAGAATTCCTCCATCTTGGTGGGGAATGTTATCTGTCATTGGTTCTGAACAAGGGGTCATTTCGTAGAAAAAGAGGTGCAGGAGCTTATTAGCATAACTCATTAGCATAACTTATTTGCATATGCCACACCCCCTGACATCACCGGAAGTATGTCAGAAGGCAACAGCCACTGCTCAGGCACCACTGGACTGTTTTGGATTGCTAGCTATTGCGGGGGACGGGGGACGTGCAGATCTGTCCTCGCAGAGGAGGGAGAGCTTGTACCTGAATAAGACTTGGTCTTAAAGGTGCCACTGGACTGTTTTGGACCAGGGGGCTGGGGGGGCCCCTCTGCAGCTTACCTGGCTGCTTCCTGCTCTGACTGAGGGCTGCTGGGAGCAGGGGTTGGGGCTTGTTGCATGTGCCCGCCCCCTGGGCTCTTTACTGCCGGAGCTCCGCTCCTGTGCGCTCCTGCAGGAAATGACCCCTGGTTCTGAAGCATTTATTTAGTGATTCACTCACACCCCGCTTTCCCCCAGTGGGGACCCAGAGTGGCTTACAACATTCTCCCCTTCTGTTTGTCATCCTCACAACACCCCTGCGAGGCAGGCTAGACTGAGCCTGTGTGACTGGCCCAGGGTCACCCACCCAGCAAGCTTCCAACGGCAGAACAGGGATATCTGAACCTGGGTCTCCCAGGCCTTCGTCGGACACCATAGCCACTAAACCACACTGGCAACCTATGTGATAGTTGCTCGGCTAAGAATCAACGTTTTGTCCTTATGGCCAGCTCTGCAAACTCCCGGTGCAGAGCCAGAGGAGAGAATCATATTTACTTTCTCTCTTCCCCCCCCTTTAAAAGTATCTGTTGAGGGCATGCTTGTGTGAGGAGGGAGGGAGAGAGAAATGCTCTTAGCTTGTATGATTCTGACAGAGGTCATTTCGGGGGGGAACGCGGGGGATCGCAGGGGGCGGGGCACACGACAAAGTCCCGCCCCCTTCTTCTGGCCACCCCCTGCTTCCAGCCTCATTCTGTTGCAGAAGGAGGAAGAAGAAGGAGGGTAAGTTGGCGTCCTCCCCCTCTGCCTGGCCGAGGCCACTCCACGTGGCCTCCGCAAGGACTCCCAGCCCCATCCAGGAGCTTCCCCGAGGTAGCTGTGTTAGTCTGTTGCTGCAAAATAGTCCAAGAGTTCAAATAGCACCTTTAAGACTAACAAATAGCACCTTTAAGACTAACCTTTAAGACTAAGACTAACTGAGTGGTGGGTGTGGCCTTATGACACATGTCTGGTGATGGCAGGGGGTGTGGCATATGCTAATGAGGTATGCTAATGAGTTCCCCTGGCTCTTTTTCTACGGAACGACCCCTGGGTTCTGTTTGCTGACTTGATGCCTGGTTGCTTGAGGAGCGTGGGTGATTGGAAGAGGTGAATACTGGGGGAGGTCGTAAGGGCTCTGGGCCCAGAGAGTGGCAATGGTGGATCTGTGCACTGTGGGAAACCTGTAAGTGTCTGTCACAATCAATGTTCCCTCTAAGCTGTGGAGACTTGTGAGCAAAAATTCTACTTTTATGAGCTACTGGCACTAAAGTTGTGAGCGAGCGATTCGGCTCATGCATCAATTAGTTTGCTCTCTGGAGCCATCTTTCCCGAGCTAAGACAAAAATGTGTGAGCCGGAGGCTAAAAAACTGTGAGCTAGCTCACACTAACTCAGCTTAGAGGGAACACTGGTCACGATCCTGGGCCTCAGGCAGGGTTGCTAGGTCCCCAGCCCCACCCCGGCCACTGGCAGGGGAGGTGGGATAGGGTTGCCAGATCCAGGTTGGGAAACTTGTGGGGCTTTTCGGACGGAGCCAAGGGAAGGACAGGGACCTCAGTGGTGCACCGTGCCCCAGAGTCCACCCTCTAAAAAGCATCTATATTCTCCAGGGGGGGACTGATCCTTGTACTCTGGAGCTGTGCTGTAATTCCGGGGGATCCCCAGGTCCCACGTGGAGGCTGTGGAAACTGGAGCTGCAGTGTTAGAAGAGTCAAACAACAAATATATACACCGTGAAAACCTTATTTACAGGGGTCGTTTCGTAGGAAAAGAGCTAGGGGAACTCATTAGCATATGCCACACCCCCTGACACCACCAGAAGTGTGTCATAAGGCCACACCCCCTGACACCACCAGAAGTGTGTCATAAGGCCACACCCCCTGACACCACCAGAAGTGTGTCATAAGGCCACACCCCCCACCCCCCCCCCAACGGTCCCGGCCGCCACCGGTGCCGGCCAGCCCTGCTTACATATGTAGCAAAGGCCCAATGGAGCCTCGGAAAAGCAGCCACTGGGTTTCTGTAGTACATAGGAGAGCCTGGAGAGCTCCTGGAATTTCAGCCGCTGTCCAGATGACAGAGATCAGTTCCCCTGGAGAAAATGGCTGCTTTGGATATTATTCATAATATTCTAAAACTGGTAATATATTCATTACATGCAATATCAACAATAATAACCACTTTGTACAATCTAATAGCTACCAGTCATTTTACATCCTTTTTACACAGTCAACCCCAACCGGGAGTTTCTAGAATTGTACACCCGTGTCTCCCTGCTTGAAAGTCTTCTAAAGGGGGAAGTTTCCTTTTGTGGTTACATTGAAGTTTAAGTTGATGTTTGTTGCTGGTCCTACAAAAGGCTGTTAAAAGACATAATTCATGAGTCGAAAAATTATATAATATATCTAGTATAACTTGGCTACATGTAGAATGAAAATTGACTGGTAGCTATTAGATTGTAAAGGTAAAGGTTCCCTTGCTCGAAAGCCAGTCGAATCCGACTCTAGGGTTGCAGTGCTCATCTCTGTTTCAAAGCCGAAGAGCCAGCGCTGTCTGAAGACGTTTCCGTGGTCATGTGGCTGGCATGACTAAACACCAAGGCGCACGGAACGCTGTTACCTTCCCACCGAAGTGGTACCTATTTATCTACTTGCAATTTCTTGCTTTCAAACTGCTAGATTGTACAAACTGATTATTATTGTTGATATTGCATGTAATGAATATATACCTGTTTTAGAATATTATGAATAATGCACAATGCACTTTATAAGATGGAACATATAGAACACTTTAACTTATAAATAAGGTTTTTGCAGTGTACATATTTGTTGTTTGACCCACCTGGAGGCTGGCATCCCTAAGGCTAAAGAATGAGCAGCCTGTAGGCCTCAAGGAAGCCTCTTTCTCACAAAGGCTGAGTATAAATTTTGCCATAGTCCTGTATTTCCTAGGTACCTTCGGAGCTTCAGGATTGGACTGGGGGGGATATGAAGGGAAAATAGGGACAAATCACTGTAAAGGAGGCAGAGCTCTACCGGAGAGCATATAGGTTTCCTGCCTTGTTGCCAATGGAGGGGGGGGTGTATATTTTTTGGTGTTTTTCATATGTGTGTGTGTTTGTGCACCTGGAAGTCATGCCGACCTCTGGTGACTGACCCCTACTGGCGGCAAGGAGGATATATGCAGAGAGGTGGCTGAATAAGGCCTGCCCCCGCCTCCCGACTGCTGGTCTCCCATCCAAGTTCTTGCCAAAGTCGACCCTGTTTAGCTTCCAAGATCTGATGAGATCAGGCTTGCCTGGGAAACCCAGGTCAGGGCACCAATGCGGATTTCTCCACGCCTACTTTTGTTGTTGTTCAGTCACACAGTCGAGTCCGACTCTTCGCGACCCCATGGACCAGATCCCGCCAGGCCCTCCTGTCTTCCGCTGTCTTCTGAAGTTGGCTCAATTTCATGTTCGTTGCATCGATGACACTGTCTAACCATCTCATCCTTTGCCGTCCCCGTCTTCTTTGACCTTCAATCTTTGACCACGCCTACTACCTCTCTGCATATCACATCTAATCCAATGACACCATCTTTTGTCATTTGCCTGCTAATGTCATTTGGCATCTGAAATCACTCCACTTTCCAATATATAGGACAGATGGACCCCCAAAAGCTCCTACCTTGTCACAAATCTTGTTAGTAGTTAGGGTGCTACGGGACTCTTATTTCTACTATTTTTAAAAAACGTTTGTAATATTGGGAAGCTCCTGCCAACCTAGCAGTTCGAAAGCAAGAAATTGCAAGTAGATAAATAGGTACCGCTTCGGTGGGAAGGGAACAGCGTTCCGTGTGCCTTGGTGTTTAGTCATGCCGGCCACATGAGCACGGAAACGTCTTTGGACAGCGCTGGCTCTTCAGCTTTGAAACGGAGATGAGCACCGCATCCCTAGAGTCGGATTCGACTGGCTTTCGAGCAAGGGAACCTTTACCTTTTTAATATTGGGGAAAAGTGCAAGAGGAGAATTGTTAAGGTGACAGCTCATAAAATTACGGAAAATGATTTATTCTTCTGCTTTAAATGATAGTATCTATCTATCTATCTATCTATCTATCTATCTATCTATCTATTTATTTAAAATTTTGATCAGCTGCCATTCTTTCTTACAGAGCTCAAGGCAGGTTACAATAGTAATAAAATTACATTAAAAACATAAAAGCAACATTTAAAATCACAGTTTAGGACTACTTTAATCAAATACAGTCATAAATAAAACCACCTTCACCTGCCTCCTAAAGATCAAAAGTGAGGTGGCCAGGCGCACCTCCCCGGGGACGTTGTTCCATAATTGTGGGGCTGTCAGTGAAAAGGCCCTGTCTTTTTTACCCACCAAACAAGCTTCTTTGATTGATGGCACTTGTGATTTTATTACTGGACAGGAACATATGGGATAAGATGATCCTTCAGATCCCCCAGTCCCAAACCATGGCCCCGGTCACATGGCAAAGTTGCCACGGGAGAGGCACAGATGGTGGGCGGATTATCCGGGTGCGATCACACCCCAACATCTGGGAAGTGGAGCGCACCCGTGGCTTACCGCCGACAATGCGCCTTAAAAAACTAGTACCTCCAAGGTACTAGTAAATGTTTGCCACGGACTGCCTCCAGACGCCCGTGGTGTGATCGTGCCGGCTTGCGGCATTCCCCTCCGGTCCCTCGTTTACCTGCCGGCGCTGAGGGAAGGGCCAGTGGTGTGCTGCCGGCGTGTCTGATCGCGTAATCACGGATCAAACTGCGCCTGGGCAATTAGCCACATCTTCCCCCCGCGATATCCGGCCCGTGTGACTGGGGCCCACGTAGAGCTTTTAAGGTCAAAACCAACCCTTGAATTGGGTTTGGGATTGGATCAGTAGCCAGTGTAATTGCTGTAATATTAGGCTCACGTGTTCCCAATAGCTAGCCCTGACCAGCAGTCTAGCTTCAGGGTTCTGTACTAGCCGCAGCCTCTAAACACTCTTCAAGGGTAGCCCCAGGTAGAGCGCATTGCAGTAGTCCAGTCTAGATGTAACAAAGGCAAGGATCACTTTCGCCAGATCTGACTGGCCCAGGAATGGATGCAGTTGATGCTGCACCAGCCAAAGCTGCGTGAGAACACTCCAAACCACTGTGGCTTAAGACCCATTAAAACTAGCTATAGCAGTGTTGAGAAGATATACGTTGCTACAGGAATCCTTCCTCACCATCTAAGGCGTAAAGCCCTTTAAGCTTAAACTTTGTTAAATATCAGAATCAATATCAGAATCCCAGAAGAGATCAGGGCCCTGCGGGACCTTGTACAGTTCCACAGGGCCTGTAAAACAGAGCTCTTCCTCCAGGCCTTTGAGTAGGAGCCACCGCCACCATTATTCCATCAATGCCTTTCCATCACCGCACTCTACCACCGCGGGTGCGGATATCATCGGGGGTGCGGGTCGCCCCTAGCGGATGACAGGGTTGTGGGGACATATATCGCTGTTGTGGTTCAGTTATAACATCTTTAGAACACCACCTTGGTTGTATGATTCAGGGTGAGTATTTGGAGCACCGATTTTATTTTACCAATTTTAATTAATTCTAGTACTCTGTATTATTGTACTTTATATTGTTTTATTGTTATAACCTGGCATTTTATGCCCTTGTTAGCCGCCCTGAGCCTTTGGGGAGGGCGGGATATAAATCCAAAGAATAAATAAATAATAAATAAAGCAACATGTATCTTGCCAGGCCTCTTCTTTTTGTGGACGCTTTGTCGCCGCGATGCTTTGTCTCTCTTGCTCACCCTTACTGAGAAGTAAGACCCGCTGAGTTCAGTGAGCCTTACTCCCAAGGAAGCATGTGTAGGATTGCAGCCCGAGGCTACTGTTATGTTCTTAAGGAACGTCACCAGGACAACCAGTTTTAAGAACGGAGCATCATAATTGGGAATGAAACAGTGGAACTGCACCAGGTTGCCTCCTTCCGCTGGCAGCCGATCAGTGATGCGTGTTTCGCCACCTTGCCCGCTGGGCAGACTTAAAGAGGGTTCTGTGTAGCTCTGTTTGGCTTAATTGTGTAAATAATAAAGCAGTCAGGTGTTTTGTGGCGGCAACTGGTGTTTCTTGTTGTTACTTTCAGAGCAGCTTTGGTGTGTGTCCCCCCCCCCCCCACTGCTGCAAAACAGCCAAAGGATATGTTAGGGGAATAAGAAAAGACCCCAGCAGAAAGGGCAGAGGGGCGTGTGAGAGAAGTATTTCAAATCGAAGAAAGCAAGGAACGGGACAGTCAGGGAGCCGTGAAAAAGAGGAGCGGAAGAGAGAGTTTTGAACACTGCCCTGAGGAGGATGAAGATAACAGTTGCTGTCAACCTCCGTTGTGGTCGTTGGTTTCTAAGTCTTTTTCATTCATGCTTCTCACAGTGAACTGTGTGGTGGCCACTGGCTTCCCTTTTTGGGACGAAAACGAAGGCGTTTTTCCCCCTGGATGTTTTTTTTCCCAAACCCTGCCCTTCAAGGATCCCAGGCAAAATTCATCGGAATTATCCCATGTTATCCTCACAGCAACGTTGTAAGGTAGGTTAGGTTGAGAGGATATAAATGGCTCAATGTCATATAGTTGGCTTCTTTTTTTTATTTATAATTTTTATTTTTATTAACTTTACGAAATTAAAACAGATTATACAACTGTAAATAACAAAGTTACAATGATATCACACACCAGTTGCTACATACTGTGAGTCAATACTGATATATTATTAAATCTATTCCAGCACTTTACATACAGAATTCCTTGTATCTTCCCTATCTTTTTTTAGTATTGATTTAGAACTGTACGTTTAGAACCCAACATTCCCTAGTTTAAAGAAGGTATAAATACAAAGTAAAAAACCAAACATTATAATTAACTTAAAAGAAAAGTTAACAAAATTTCAGATCCATTTATGAAATTGGGACCACCGAGAGGATACAAACTGGTGTTGAGACAAATAATCTGATATCGGATACCATTTCACTGTAAACACTGATTGACAAACTTCCTGAGAGTTATAAGATATTTTATTGGTAACCGCGTCCATAAGGTAATGGTTCCACAATTTCTGAAACCAAATATCAATTGTTGGGGCACGCACATCTTTCCAAAAGGATGCTATAGTTGGCTTCTTAACTGTGCAAGGGTTCGAACCCAGGTCTCCCTACTCCAGGCCATCCCTCAGTCCAGCGTACCTTACTGGACCCATGTTTGAAAAACACTCGTCAGAATCCTTTTGGAGCGGCTGCCTGTTCTGAAAGACCTGTTCTGTGGAGAGTGTCCAGCATTTGCTACGATGCCAGTCTAGGAACTTGAGAAGAGCTAGAAGTGGGAGGAGCTGTGTATGGTTGCATTCGCATGGAGACGGTTCTCCGTGTAGCTCTCGTTGGTGCTCTGAATGCTGAGGCATTTGCAGTGGTAATGGAGAATCATACTTTCCTTGCCTCGGCCTTCCGTGGCTACCATTTTCTCCCCTGCCACAAGTGGCTTTTTCAGGCTAAAAAAACCTGGTAATAACGATTGTGCTGAAGAGTTATAATGTTATAACACCGGTTACCAGCTTCCTTTTAAAAACAGTAGAAGCCAAAAATGAGAGATCACGGGAGGAAGTGGAATTCCAAAAACAACATCTGTGGCAAAAATAATGAAGAGTCAATAAAGATACGTTGCAAAAACGTTTACTGTAGTAATTCTGTAAAAAAATCCTGTTCTATTATCGCTCACACGCTAACGAATGCTGCGCAATGTAAACAGTTCGTTCCACAATATTTGCTTTATCTGAGCGTGTAGCAATCACAACTCTTATCAATTACTACTTATCAGCTCTTGAAGGAAACATTTCCTTGTTGACTCTCTAATAACAGAACCCATGGTCTTCATGATGTATTAGCTAAAATCCACCCCAAAGTTGAGTCGCAAACCTTTTTAGTTTTATTAGGAGAAATGTACAGTCGGTATGGTTTTTCTTACAACTTTGCAACCGAAACCCCCTTGAGAATTACTTTAAAAAAAGCAAGCAAGCTGGGAACAAGTACAGAGTTCCAATAGATCATTATTATGTTCAGGGGTCATTTTGTAGAAAAAGAGGTGCAGGAGCTCATTAGCATAACTCATTGGCATAACTTATTTGCATATGTCACACCCCCTGACATCACCGGAAGTGTGTCAGAAGGCAACACCCACCGCTCAGGCTCCACTGGACTGTTTTGGATTGCTAGCTGTTGGGGGGGGGGAATGCACAGATCTGCCCTCACAGAGGAGGGAGAGCTTGTACCTGAATAAACTTTGGTCTTCAAGGTGCCACTGGACTGTTTTGGACCGGGGGGCTGGGGGGGGGCTCTGCAACTTACCTGGCTGCTTCTTGCTCTGACTGAGGGCTGCTGGGAGCAGGGGGTGGGGCTTGTTGCATGTGCCCGCCCCCTGGGCTCTTTACTGCCGGAGCTCTGCTCCTGTGCGCTCCTGCAGGAAATGACCCCTGATTATGTTAAAATGTTAATTAGGGATGCCAGCCTCCAGGTGAGGCCTGGGGATCCCTCAGAATTCCAGCTCATCTCCAGACTACAGAGATCAGTTCCCCTGGAGGAAATGGCTGCTTTGGAGGGGGGACTCTGTAGCCTTGTGCCCCACTGAGGTTCAGGGATGCCAGCCTCCAGGTGGGGCCTGGGGACCTCCTGGAATTCCAGCTCATTTCCAGACTGCAGAGATCAGTTCCCCTGGAGGAAATGGATGCTTTGGGGGGGGGACTCTGTGACACTTTACCCCACTGATGTCCCTGTCCTCCCCAGGCTCCACTCCAAAATTTCCGGAATTTCCTAACCTGGAGCTGGCAACTGTACTCCCTTGTCCCCGGCTCATGGCCAGGGGAACCTGGCAACACTAAATGTTATAGGAATAATGCTTTTTTTTTTTTAAAGCCCACACAAAGCTCTCCACTGAAAGGGAGAAATGGCCACAGAAGTGAGTGACTGAGGTAAGGAAATTAGTGGCAGTGGGCAAGAGCTGAAAAGCACACACACCTTTTTGTTCATACAACAGCCAAATGGGCTTGGGCTACAGTCTTTCTAAAAGGATAGTCTCAAACCGGGTTTGAGAAAGATCACAGAGAAGTGGGAGGAGATACAGAAGCAGGACAACTAGAGGACTACCTCTTAGGGATGTTCCTGAAAATGGTGCCGCTTGAAAGAAGCCAAGGCAGAGCAAAACCCTCCATGAGAAGACGGCCTTTGTCTTTCTTCTTGCCAGTGCGTGTTCCCTCTTAAGACTGCTCTTCCCACGACTGAAACCCCCCCCCCCCAATTTTTTTTGTTTTGCCATATTTTACTGATTTCAAAGCTGTGTTTGGCCTGGTTGCCACTGTTGGACTCTGGGCAGGGAAATTACCTGATATTGGGAGAAGGCTGTGCCATGAGTCTTTTGGCCTAGGTGTAGGGTTGCCAAGTCCTATCTCCCCCCCCCCAGCGGGGGACTTGGGGGGGCGTTCCTGGAGGGGGCGGGGCATCCCGATGTGATGACGTCATGTTGGGGACGTCCCCCCCCCCGCCCGACAGGGGCGCCGGCTCCCTGCAGTTAAAGGGGCCCCTTTAACTGCAGGGAGCTGGCATTTCCCCGTACGCCTTACCTCTGTGAAGATCGGGCACGCAGAAACGCTGACTCCCTGCAGTTAAAGGGAGCCGGCGTTTCCACGTGCCCAATCGGCTGGCCCACACCTGGAGGGGTGGCGGCAGGTGTTGGGGCTTGGGGGCAGCTGGCTGCCGGCAGGTAGAAGCCCCCCCAAAGCGGGGGACCCCTGCCAAACCAGGGGGTTTGGCAACCCTACCTAGGTGTCATGCCGGGCCAGGCAGTTAGCATCATTGCAAGAAACTCATTGCGCTCACCAACCTCCTGGCATCTTCAACGTTGACAAGCTTGCCCTTGGGATCTGCGTCAATTTTTCACTTCGGATTCTAATTGCACCTGTAGATCAGCCAAATCTTGTGTTTTACTCTTCCTGAGTAGGTTTTATTGATGTGCCTTTGCTGGCGCCAGGCTGTCCCTGTTCCGTGGGGCTTAGCTGGCTTCCCCAGGAACCCAGCAAGGGAGCGTGTGGAACATAATGAAATGCCCAAGGGATTGCGCGGTAGTGTCGCCTGGGGCAGAGGGATTGTCTGATCTGTGTGGCTGTCTTCTTCTTCAGAGAGAAGCAGGAAAGAGAGATGTGGACAGAAATGAGGGGGGGGGGAATGCTTGGGGTATTTCTATGTGCGCATTTCAACGGTGGGAACAGCTTTTTTTAATCTCCCTTGACATCTATCTGACTGTCAAATGTTAAGTGCAAAACTTTGTATGCATGAAGGCTGAGCTCCTAGGGATGGGATTACACAACTCCTCACCCCCCCAAGGACTCCTGACTTCAAGCAGTGTTCTTAAAAAAAAAAAATGTACTCAGTAATTATGCAAAATTTCCCATATGCATGGTAATTAATCCCTTCCCCTCCAATTCCAGTCCCTTTCAAATGCTCAATGCTTACATAGATAAATTTCCCTTATGAAAGAAGAGTGTTTTATTTTTTTCTTTCTCCTTTCTCTTCTCAGGTAAAAGTTGATTAGAAATCTAGAATATGCCTCACTTTTTATGGCTACCACAGAAAGGGATGGGGGGGCAGAATCTGCTGTTTTGTGTTTCCTCCGGTCGTGCAGTGGACTAAAGCTTTCTCTGGTCCATTCTGCATCTGGCATTCACTCCACATTTTGTCAGCACTCAACCTGGTTCCCCCTTGCCTTGGAATATCTGTTTTCATTCAATCTGGTATGCAGATTTTCCTGTGTCAGTACTTGCCTCAGCGGTCATTAGCTGCCTGAGCCAAGTAATTCATGGTGAGGTGATAAATACAGAGGGGGAAATATGGACGGGGGGGAACTGCCAGAGCATCCAGTCGCATCATTAAATACGCATCAGGAACAGTACACTATCCTCGAAGGTCTCATTTATTTGTTGGGCCGGGCCATGTGTGTCAGGAAATGTATTGCCAGGTAGCAGAGATACAAACTTTACAAAGGACACAAACACAAAGGGTTTTTTTTTTTTACTTAAAATAAAAACATGCTTAAAACATTATTACTCTTGCAATATTTTGTTTATTTAACAGTGTCTGAATACTGACACCTCTTGCTCTGAAGTATTGCATCAAAATGTCTGTGCTGTTGCAATCTTGAGTATGCTGTTCAGGTGTGTATCTGTAAGCTGCAAACCTACGATGACACAGGAGCAGCAGAACTGGAAGAAAAAGCAGAAGACAGACAGTTCCACTGCGGGTCTGATAGAAGCTCTCCGGGGGCCTGATATGGCCCCCGGGCCGCATGTTTGACACCCCTGATTTAATGCATCATATTGATACTTATGCTTCAGTCCTTTTTTCAGATTGCATTGTTTCACTGAATGCCCCATCCTGTTGATTGTGTTTACTTGCTCTGTTTAATCCACCTTGAGTCCCAGTGAGAAAGGTGGATTACAGATAGAATGAGTTTAGTGTTTAATGCAAAGTAGAAAGAGTATAGGGTTCAGTGTAAGATATTGATATTTTTATTGCCTACATTATCATCTTATAGTCTGATGTATTTTTATCCAACTTTGATGTGTTATGTTATTGCCTATGGCTAAGACAATAAACTTATCTACTGCTTCAGTACACGGGAGAGTTT
>NW_015171557.1:84775-132363 GCF_001447785.1 Gekko japonicus
CGCCGCATCAAGCGCGGCCATGGGATCGCCGGTGCGCTCTTCGTTCATAGCAATCCCGGCTCCCGGCCGAACTGCGCATGCTCACACATGCGCAGTTCGGCTGCCTCGCTTCCCTGTCAGTGGCTTCCCTCCCCGTGCCGGGGAGGAAGTGCGCGGCAGCTCAGGGGATCTATGTGATCCCATCGCCGCGTTTCTCTTTTGGTGTGGCTTTAAAAAGCCGCACTTTGCCCGTGTTCCCCCCCCCCCATGTGGCAGGGGCCTATGAATGAATTAATCATGTTATAATGATACACTGTTATATTACATATGCACCAGGCTTTCTGAATTCCCAGCCTTCATTAAAAAAAAAAGTCCCTAATCCATTTTGTTGCAAGAAATGGTTTAGCCTTTTTAAAAATGAAAGCTTGGAATTCAGTGAACTGATGCATATTTTGGTATGTGCATATAATGGTATATCAGTATAATGCTATTAAATCTCCAATTAAAAAAGCACACAGAGAAAGCCTCTGCAGTAAGGAGAGGAAGCGGCCACCATGGGGGCAATGGCTGCTCTCTAGGGAGGCCCATGAAAATCCACGTTTCCACCCACAGGGCAGCCACCTGGGCTTTGCTGCAATCTTTCCAAAACTTTGGAGCAAAGCAGGTTCGAGAAAACTCAGAGAAAAGCTAGGGAAACCCTAGGAGGTGCAGAAACACACCAAGATGCTGTGAAACCCCACTTCCAACCAGCATCAAACTCAGGGCAAATAGCCCTTGCGGAAACACCCATAGTCATTGTCCTGTTTTGTCCTTCATGTCCTTATGCCAAAGACAAAAGGGAGCGCTACCGGGTGAACAGCATTGCCTTGAGGAAGCTGGAGCAGTTCTTTCTGTGATCTGGCCTAAGCGAGGTTGCAGAGCCATGGATCAAGCTCCTCCCTTTGGGAAAAGATCAGATTGAGGGATAAGGCAGGTTGGGGTGAGTTGACAAGGCCTGCCTGGCCCAGGACTTGCCCGAGAGAGGGTCACTTGCCAATTCTTCCGTTTTGCTTGTGCCTTTTTTGTTGTTGTTGTAAGCATCATGGTCACTGGGTAGGGTTGCTGGGCCCCAACAACATACCGGGCGGGGGTGGGAGAGGACTTTCCGGGAGCGAGGCGGAATGCTGTGAGGAGGTGACATAGGGACATTGGGGACATCGCGCGGCGACGCTCTGGTTTGGGGGCAAAACTCTATGACAGAATAAGCTACAGAACGTCATCGCCCAATGTCCCCGACATTCCTATGTCACTTCCGGGTTACGTATGGATGTTGTGGTTATTTCCAGCTTCTCGGAGGCTAAGAGGAGGTAATCGGGGAGGGAGAGGAGCGCCCAAAAGTAGGAGACTGCCGCCCGGACCTGGGGGTCCGGCAACCGCACTGCAGGGTGTTTGCAGCCAGTTTGGTCTAGTGGTTAAGTGCGCGGACTCTAATCTGAGAGCACCGGGTTTGATTCCCCACTCCTCCATTTGCACCTGGCTGGATGACCTTGGGCAAGCCATAGTTCTGATAAGAGCTGTCCTTGAAAAAAAGCAGTTTCTCTCAGAGCTCTCTCAGCCCCGCCTACCTCACAGGGTGTCTGTCGTGGGGAGGGGAAGGGAAGGGAGTTTGTAAGCCGCTCTGAGACACCTTCGGGTAGTGGCCATGGGGTATCAATCCAATCTCTTCTTCTTTGGTTTAGTGTAGTTTGGTTTGGTGTAGTGGTGAAGTGCGCGGACTCTAATCTGGGAGAACCAGGTTTGATTCCCCACTCCTCCACTTGGACCTGGCTGGATGACCTTGGGGAAGCCGTAGTTCTGATAAGAGCTGTCCTTGAAAAAGAGCCGTTTCTGTCAAGATCTCTCTCAGCCCCACCTACCTCACAGGGTATCTGTTGTAGGGAGAGGAAGGGGAAGGAGTTTGTAAGATGCTCTGAGACTTCCTTGGGTAGTGAAGGGCGGGGTACAAATCCAATCTCTTCTCTTCTTCTTCTTCTTTACCAGTGAAAAATGGTCTAGTCGGGCAGGCTGTTCAGGCTGGGACTCCAGGTTGGGAAATGCCCGGAGAGGCCACCCTCCACTTTCTCTAGGGGAGTGGATCTCCGTTGTAACTCTGTTGTAACTGTGGGGGATCTCCAGCTCCAGCTGTCTTGTCTCCACAGCTCCGCCTGTTGCCTTCAGCTGCTGACAGGGCTCAGTTAACAACTCCCTCCGTCTTCCTTTGTAAAAATGGGCTGCGGAGCAGCAAGTTACGGCATGAGCCCTGTTTTGAAAGAGGAAATTGTCGTTCCTCGTGTGGTATCACGAGAAAGCCCCGCTTCGGTAAATAAACACGGAGGCTTATTCTGTGTGGCAAGGAGTCGGGATGGCGTGGGCGTCGATGTACGCTGAATAACCTGTCCCGTTCATGAGGAGATTGTTTATCCTCACAGAAACGGCATGTCTTGTTTTGTAAGGGGGGAGCAACAGTGGAGAGCATGACTTCCCCCAGGCAATCCTCTGAGTCCCAAGGCGAGCTGGGATTTGGACGGGGCCCGTGGCGACATGGTGGGGCATGTGCTCTCCATGAGAACGCCCCAGATTCAGTCACCAGCTTCCCCACTTAACGGGGTCTGAGGTGGTAGAGCTGGGAGACTGGGTTGCCCCCTGGCATCTGTAGCACTAGCCTAGCAGGTCGGGCTCTAGGTCTGAAAAGTACGCAGGCGGAGAGTGATTTCAGCAAAGCGTACTTTATTCAGTCAGGAACAAGACAGCTTTGGCTGGCTCGGCCGGGTTATATCCCCCGAGAAACCGCCACCCAAAACACCCCCCCACTTCCCAATAGGTTATTTACAGTGCCCGAGAGTCCCATTGGCTTCTCGGCCGGGAACCTAGCCCCCTGATTGGAGCGGGCTAGGATCCGCATAGTCCATTGTCTCTTGGAGCGAAGCTCATCGTTTGTCTCTGGACGTGTCTGGACTTGTCAGGACTTGATACACTACAAGGTCAGACTGCTTTCTTTCTCCCCATGGATATGAATCCAAGTTCTCAAGATCTAAATTAATCACAGTCTACCAGACTATGCTGTCTACAAAATAAGAAGAGAAGAGAAGAAGAGGAAGAGATTGGATTTATACCCCGCCCTTCACTACCCAAGGGAGTCTCAGAGCATCTTACAAACTCCTTCCCCTTCCCCTCCCCACAACAGATACCCTGTGAGGTAGGTGGGGCTGAGAGAGCTCTGAGAGAAACCGCTCATTTTTCAAGGACAGCTCTTATCAGAACTATGGTTTGCCCAAGGTCACATCAGCAGGTGCAAGTGGAGGAGTGGGGAATCAAACCCGGTTCTCCCAGATTGGAGTCCGTGCACATAAACCACGACACCAAACTGGCTCTCTCCTGTATGGAATCCTGTACGGAATGCCCCAAGTAAATTTAAATCTGTCAGAGCATCCAGTCGCATCATTAAACACGCATCAGGAACAGTACACTATCCTCGAAGGTTTTCTTTGAAACAAGGGCTCCTTAGCCGCAGCAATCAGGTCGTAACAACAGCATTTAGAACAGACATACCACTTTTTTGAGTGTCCCTGTAGTCCTTGGTTATTTGGTCATCCAGACAATGACTAAATAAGGAGGCTCCGATTATCTGGTATTCTTCAGAAGCGATATAACGCTGTCACTTGATGGTGCCTCTTATCTGCCCCCCACAAGCTGGCAGCCCTAATGATAGAAACGGCTTCGAGTGCCAGAGATGCAGATTATAACTAGAAATGTGAAAGCCTGTTGTGACCGTCCTTTTCACTTACACAGTGCCTACCACCTGCCACAGTCTCTGCCCCACAGGTTCGGGGTTACTGGTGGTAGGTGGGGTTGAACGGTCCCACCTGGCAACCAACAGGGGATGGGGGGACTTACCGTGTCTACATCACTGCCCACATGACTGGGAAGTGACATCATTGTGTCCAGGACATCTGTGCCGCCCTGATATTTGGGCAAAAACTCTATGGTAAATTTGGCTTCTACCATAGAGGTTTTGCCCAAATACCACAGCATTGCCCTGACATCCTGGATGTGACAACCTCACTTCCAGGTCACGTGGGCAGTCATGTAGATACGTTGCTGCACGTTGGATGGTTTTCCCTCTTTGGGGGGGTAAATTCCCCCCCACTAGCCAGCTAATTGGTGGTGGGGAGGTGGGTCCTGGCAGTGGGAGACCCTCATCTGTACCAGGGGGTCAGGCAGTCACATGTCATTACCCATCTTGCCTCTTTTAAAATATATATTTTATATGTATTTTAAAATCTGTAGAGAAATATACAGAATGACTTTTTCACATACCAGGTTCTTCCTCTTACTCACAGAGACACCAACAGACAGAGTAGCCCAGTCCCCTGTAATAATAATCACCCCTCACTACACAGAGTTGTTGAGGTTGGGGACTCGAACACAGGTTTATTCCCACGCTGCCATAATTTCCTGAACTATTTTTATTTATTTATTTATTTATATTTACAGTTATACCCCGCCCACCCTGTGAATAGGCTCTGGGCGGCTTATAGGAGACAGCCGACAGGCCGATACAAATAAAACAATAAAAATTGTGTGTGTGTGTGTGTACGCACACACACACACACACACATATATACACACACACACATATATATACACACACACATATATATGTATACACACACACACACACACACATATATACACACACACACAAACACACACACACACACACACACACACACACACACATATACACACACTGTGATCTTAGCTCGTGCACGTGCTTCTTTCCCTGAGACAACCCGCCCACAGGGTTAAACAAACAAGGAATGAACTTTTATTCCTGGTTTGAAGGTAACATTGGAGGAGGTCAGGTAGAAATGATCAAGTTTCTTTTCAATTGAACTTTTGAACTATTTCCCTATTCCAGAATTTGGGGTCCTTCATTACAAACTTACCCTTTTCAGTCAGCTTTAAGCTGCTCTTCTGCACAGCTTCTTTCCCCCACTCCAGCATTTGGGATCCTTTGTTACAAATTGACCCTTTTCTGACAGCTTTAAGCTGCTCTTCTCCACAGGTTCACTCAGCCAGACTGGCTCCCAACTCGACTCACTGCTGTTTTCAGCTGTCTCTGTTACCAGCATTCTGTCAGCTCCCATTGGCTGCTCTTTGGGAGAGGCAGAACCTAACCTGTCCATCACACCTGCTCATTTACGCCCATGACTTCTACTGTTTTCCACTCCATGGTCTTGGTTATCTCTGGAAATTTTGCAGAGCGTATCGGATTTCCTCACTTTTATGAATCTGGGGGAACATGAGACACATACCTGAAAGGTCTGCACTGGGCTTGCTGGCCATGTGACCCAATTCAAATGGCTGGTTCTTACCTTTAAGGCCCTAAATGGCATAGGGCCAGCGTACCTGAAGGACCGTCCCCTCCCATACTATCCAGACCGCCATTTAAGATTTGACTGTCAAGCTTGCTTTCTGCAACCCTGACTTCAGAGAGGAGGCTCATGGCAACTAGAGGCAGGGTCTTCTTTGTGATGGCACCTCATCTTTGCAGTATACTCTCCTTTGAGGCTCTCCTGGAATCTACTTCGCTGTTTTTCAGGCATCAGGCCAAAACGTATCCTATTACCCAGGCTTTTCACTGGAGGTTTTATTGTTCTAGCTTTTTATATGGTCTGCTTCTGGTCTGAAGTCTTTTTTATTGATAGTTTTATGCTATTGATGTCCTTGGGGTTGTTTTAATGGCTTGTAGTTTTTTTATACTGATTACTTATTATTTTAATTGTAAGCTACCCTGAGGAGGACTCTGATGAGGCAGCACAGAAATTTCCTGAATAAATAAGCAAACATTGGAGTGTGAATCCTCTACTCTGTTGTTTTCAGTGGGTTCCAGATTTGGGTGTGCATTTGAATACACAAGGAATTTGTTCCTGTTCTGTTCCAGCATAAAAGCTTGCAGAGGGAGTCAGTACAGTAGAGCAGCTCCTTCCCCAAATAACCTCCCAGAGAGCCTTACAAAGAGAATGTGCTACGGTGTGTGGGCTGCAGCCGTGGTAAGATCGCCACCTCTGCCACCCAAGCCAACGGAGGCAGCGAGGAGGCAATTTTTAGCCTCTAAATTTTTACAATTTTATCCCATTGTTGCCAGTTTGGTGTAGTGGTTAAGTGCGCGGACTCTAATCTGGTAGAACTGGGTTTGATTCCCCACTCCTCCACATGCAGCTGCTGGATGACCTTGGGCAACCCATAGTTCTGTCAGAGCTGTTCTCTCAAGGACAGTTTTGGAAAGAGCTCTCTCAGCCCCACCTACCTCACAGGGTTTCTGTTGTGGGGATGGGAAGGGAAATGAGTCTGTAAGCCGCTCTGAGACTCCGAGTGAAGGGCGGGGTATAAATCCAATCTCCTCCTCCTCCTCCTTGGGCAAACCATAGTTCTGTCAGAGCTGTTCTCTCAAGGACAGTTCTGGAAAGAGCTCTCTCAGCCCCACCTACCTCACGGGGTGTCTGTTGTGGGGAGGGAAAGGGAAAGGAGTCTGTAAGCCGCTCTGAGACTCTGAGTGAAGGGCGGGGTATAAATCCAATCTCCTCCTCCTCCTCCTTGGGAGGGGGCCTTGGGGGGGGACGCCAGCTAATTAAATTAAAGCACAGTGCAGGTGGTAAGTTGGAGCACTTTGGGGGCAGCCCAGGAGGAAGGGGGCCCAAAAGAAACACTAGGGGGCCAGGCCCCGTGGGCCCCGTGTTAGCTATGGGCCAGCCTCCTCCTTCTCCCCCCCCCAATTCTGTGATGCCTTTTGCCTGGGAGGCGCTTCTGGCCCCCAGAGAGGTACAGCTACTTGGGGAAGGCAGGGAAAGATCTGCTCTCCCATCTGCTTTTGGGATCTTTCCTGCTGGATCCAACCTATATCCTAGACATGCATCTTAATCCCAGTAAGGAACCCTCTCACTTTCAGTGACAGCCCCCCCCCCCCCCCCCCCCCGCTCAAGACTGTGGCCCTCCGGTTACGATAACATTTTTGCCAGATGAAGGTTAATTGAGATAGAATAAGGAATGTTTGAGATAACCGACCATACCAGCAGAACTACAATATTTGGGTTGGAAATTTAGCTTCTTAGATTACCGCAGCTTCCTTAATTTGTTCAGTGTTTAAAACTAATTAACTAAGTGAAATAGTGTAGAGCAGACATGCAGCAGTGGTGAAGGAAGAAAAAGATGCATTCCCCCCCCCCCCGAAAACTCTTCTTCAAACATCTGGCTTCTTTTGCATCTCTGAAAAGGAGATAGGCTTCCCTAGGAGGACTCTTCAAGACCTGTGATCAGGGGTCATTTCGTAGAAAAACAGATGCAGGAGCTCATTAGCACAACTCATTAGCATAACTCATTTGCATATGCCACACCCCTTGACATCACCGGAAGCATGTCAGAAGGCAACACCCACCACTCAGGCTCCACTGGACTGTTTTGGATTGCTAGCTATTGGGGGGGGGGCGGGGGAATGTGCAGATCTGTCCTCGCAGAGGAGGGAGAGCTTGTACCTGAATAAAACTTGGTCTTAAAGGTGCCACTGGACTGTTTTGGACTGGGGGTGCGGGAGGGTGGGCTCTGCAACTTACCTGGCTGCTTCTTGCTTTGACTGAGGGCTGCTGGGAGCAGGGGGTGGGGCTTGTTGCATGTGCCCGCCCCCTGGGCTCTTTACTGCCGGAGCTCCGCTCCTGTGCGCTCCTGCAGGAAACGACCCCTGCCTGTGATCACAGTGAACACCACGTTCCGAGCACTACTCGATCCTGCCTCTAAAAAAGAAGGCACTCTGGCTCTCCCTGGGGAGCTCAACTGTAAGGAAGGTTCTTATGGGAGGAGGCAGGCTGGGTTAGGTTTGCCAGGCATGGACCGGCAACCAGAGGGATATTGGGGGGTGGGATGGGGGCAGGTGTCGGTGATGGCACGATGCCACTTCTGTGGAAAACTCCAGAGTAACGCCAGTCCTCTCTAGGAATCACTGGAAACTGTGGTTTTACCATAGAGTTTCTGGCAATTCCTAGAGAGGCATAACATTGCCCCGACTGCCATTTTTATTTTTCTCCCGCCAGTGCTCTGAGTGGAAAACGGGTACTGGGGGTGATGGCTGGGTCCGGGACCATGGAGTCTTTTAAAAATAACCAGCATATTAAATTGGAACTAGGAAGAAGAAGAAGAAGAAGAAGAAGAAGAAAGAAAGAAAGAAAGAAAGAAAGAAAGAAAGAAAGAAAGAAAGAAAGAAAGAAAGAAAGAAAGAAGAGATTGGATTTATACCCTACCCTTCACTTGGAGTCTCAGAGCAGTTTACAGACTCCTTTCCCTTCCCTTCCCCACAACAGACACCCCGTGAGGTAGGTGGGGCTGAGAGAGCTCTTTCCAGAATTGTCCTTGAGAGAACAGCTCTGACAGAACTATGGCTTGCCCAAGGTCATCCGGCAGCTGCAAGTGGAGGAGTGGAGAATGGTGCCGTGGACAGCCCTGACCTGGATTCGGATTCCGTAGCAGCCCCAAGGCCTTCCTTGGCGTAGCCTTGGTATTTGCAGATTTGGAGCTCCCTCCAGTCTTTATAATCTGATTTTTAGGCATGTGTGAAAGTAAGTTTTGAAACCAGGAATTCCAGACATGGAACTCCCTGCACACGTTTAGTAAAGCCCTGAGTTTTTACTAGACACCAGCTTTTAAGGATGTGCTACATGACTCAGGATTTGCTCACCTTCTAGAAAATAATGACTGCAATTAAAGGACCATATGGCTGTTCTTCTTACATTAGCCACCCGCACCCTCCTCTTTTTAATCTTGATTAATCTTGAATATCTCCAGATTGAACACCCCACTTGATGGGTATCTGTGCTTGTAATGTAAGAAACAAGATGGATGACAGTTATTCTCACCTGGTAGAAAAATGGAGGACTGGTTTTGTGGTGAGGAGGAAAGTGTCCTTCCCTTTAGCAAAGATGTACAATGCAATCCTATGCAGAGATACTGCAGTCTAAGCCCATTGAAAGCAGTGGGTTTAAACTGGGGGATCTCTACATAGGGCAGTGGTGGCGAACCTATGGCACAGGTGCCAGAGGTGGCACTCAGAGCCCTCTCTGCGGACACGCGTGCCATTGCCCCAGCCAGGCCCAGACCATCATTAAAGTGTCGAATTCTCTGCCAAATAATTTTAAGTCAATGAAAGCATTTGGCATTGCGTTCCATACTTTGCTTGGATCATCTTAAGTTAATGTATGAGTTGTTTTTTCTAAAGTAAAACCTCAGTATTCAGGTTAAATTGCCGTGTTGGCACTTTGCGATAAATAAGTGGGTTTTGGGTCGCAGTTTGGGCACTCGGTCTCCAAAAGGTTCGCCATCACTGACATAGGGAATGCACTGATAATGCGTGGTATGGAATGCAGTAACGTCTCCTGGTCAATAGCATCCCCCTTAAGACTCTATTAAAGGAACAGGACTCTAGTATCCAGGGCAGCTGATAACCCTAGTCCTTTCCTCCCCCAATCCCAGCTGCTAGCAAGATTCCAACACCCCCCCCCCCCCCCCCCCAGATTTGAGGAATTTGGTCAACACAGCATTAATCTGCAGTGCCATTTGTGTGAAGTGACCTGCCAGTCCTGTGTTAGACAAGGCCTGACACATCCCGACCTGCCCAAATAGCTTGGGCATTTAGACAAAAGGGAAACAGAACCCCCAAATCAAGTTCAGGTCCAAATGAAGCATAATTGAAGGGTAATCACATTTTTTAGGGGGTAACCACATGTTTGGGCTGTTTTTATTAGTGGTATGGTGCTAGCCACATATTTTTATAGTTTAATATTCTAATTGATTTTAATTACATCGACACAGAGAGTCCTCCATCTTTCTGTGTTATACCTCTGAGGATGCCAGTCACAGCTGCTGGCAAAACGTCAGGTCCTACAATGCCAAGACCACGGCCATACAGCCCGGAAAATAGAAAACAATTAATATTTTAATGTTAATATTGTATATTTGTTATTTGTTTTTATGTTGTTGGGTTTTTTTACCTTATTGGTTTTAATGTTGTAAGTCGCCGTGAGACCCTTTGGGTGAGCAGTGACTGAAAAGCCCAAATAAATAAATAAATACATTTGCACATAAATGGGACTGGCTGTTAACTCTATATGCCACCCACACATAAAGAACTTAAAGGAGTATTTGATCACACAACCACTAGGTTTGCAAAGGCCACTGCTCGTGTAAGAACATGTAGAAGAATTTGCAGGAGGAAATTAGGCAACGAGGGACACGAACTGCCTTTGTGTTTTCCCTGCTGCTGTTAACATCTACCTTTCACTTCCACTCCACGCCCTGCTGGGCTGTCCGTTGGGTGGTGTAAGGAAGGCTGAGTGAATGAAAAGTGAGACAAGAAACAGTTTGTTGACGTTTCAGGGTACAATGATTGTTTTAATGTACTTGCTTTCAATGGACACAAATTCAAATCAAGAAGGATGACAGGTACAAGCAGCAGTGTGGAATGGAAATGTAAACTCTCTGCTAAAATCCTCAGAAATGGTGGGAAATGGTGAATCTGAGTGATATGAGACAGGCTAAAATTACAGATGTGTAAAATTGGTCCCTTTATTTTCAAGGATATCCCAACATGCTTAGCCATAAAAGCAGATATGCAGTTTCTCAAAGCAGATCCAAACAATAGTCTCATGTCATGTGCATGGTGTTCTCATTCCTCATGCAAAAGCAGAAATACTGGTACAGATTTTTTCCCCTGTTGCATACACAGTTAGTTTAATTGTATAACAGGTTATACTAGGGTTGCCTAGCCCCCGATTTACTTTCCCACCGCCACTCGGAGCCACAGGGCCAATGGTGTGATGTCAGTTCTGGGGAAAACCGAGAAATGATGCAAGAGTCAAGCTACCTCAAATAAAATATGATCAAAATATATTTTTATTTTATGGTGTAAAGCCAGTCGAATCTGACTCTAGGGTTGCGGTGCTCATCTCCGTTTCAAAGCCGAAGAGCCAGCGCTGTCCGAAGACGTTTCCGTGGTCATGTGGCCGGCGTGACTAAACACCAAGGCGCATGGAACGCTGTCACCTTCCCACTGAAGTGGTACCTACTTGCAATTTCTTGCTTTCGAACTGCTAGGTTGGCAGGAGCTGGAACTAGAGACGGGAGCTCACCCCGTCATGCAGCACACTCGGGTCTCGAACTGCTGAACTACCAACCTTCCACAGCCTGCAGTTCAGCGTCTTAACCACTTGGGCCACCGCAGCTCCTATTTTATGGTGTACACAATGGCAAAGATGAAAAGCGTAAGGTCTGAATATTGGACTGCATAGAATATCAGCATGAGCTGTACATAATCTGTAGTAGTTTCATATACAAAGCTGATGACTACACATACACAGTCAATGAATATATCAAATGACCAACAAGACCATATGCGTTTCAGCCTCTAGGGGACCTTCCTCAGTGGTCAATAATAGATACTATCGCAAAAAGACACACATTCAGAAGTTCATATATAAATCCAGACCAGGAGTTGCTTTCTCATATGTTGTGCGGTCGCTGAAAGTTTATAAAGCAGGTCATGGATCCCTTCTCATGGGAACTGCACTCACACATAGGGTCGCCATTTCCCCAGTGGGGCCAGGGGATCCTCTAATTTTGGGACCCCCAATCTGCTGCAGCCTGGCTGGCCAGCAGAGGAAACCCCATCCCAAGAAGCTGGCACCATGACGCTGCTGGCACCATGACATCACTGGGGAGTGACGACATCGTATGTCTGACTTTGGGGTTGACGCTCTAGGTTTTGGGCAAAACTCTAAGGTTTTGAAGCCCCAAAAACCATAGAGTTTTGCCCAAAACCTAGAGCATCAACCCCAATGTCGGAAACACAATGACGTCACTTTCGGGCGCATACCAGAAGAACTACAGGAAGGATCGGGAGTCCCCCTCACTACGGGTAGCCAGGTAGGACCTGGGAACCCGA
Source organism: Gekko japonicus (assembly GCF_001447785.1). NCBI lineage: Eukaryota > Metazoa > Chordata > Lepidosauria > Squamata > Gekkonidae > Gekko > Gekko japonicus. Next base: position 96,759 of record NW_015171557.1, read on the forward strand.
CTCACACAACAAAATCTTCTGTGATATAACAATCTGGTATAACTTTCCAGTGTCTCTGAATGTTTGTGCCATCAACCAAGAGTTGCAGTAAAGTGGCCAAAATAATGGGGCAGGATAATGAAGTGGCAAAACAGACTGCACCGCTTCAGATTGTAGGTGGAAGGTCACATTTCTTTGAATGCTCCTCTATGTTACATACTCTTTGCAAATAGAAAATTCGGTACAGTAGGCAACAGGGCTTATGGTATAACTTCCTGGTACACTATTTTTTTTCCCTTCAGGGAGTTTTTAAAAAAACAACAACAACATGGACGAGTGTTCAAAAATGACATGGCTGAAGTGGTATTGTCCATTCTGCCACCTTATTCCCACCTCCTTCTTCTGCATGTGTAAACCCAGCCTGTGTCTGGATCAAGGCCCTTTTTATACAACCCATAAGGTTTCAGTTATAGTCCTGTAAGATAGGTGGAGAGAACAGAGGAGTCTCACCCGCCCCACATAATGAGGCTGTTGGAGGAAGGAAGGGTATTCTTGTTCTCTCCAATTGATAAGTAAAGTGGTTTTCGAATGAGAGGCAAAAGAATAATGCATCAAAAGAGTATTACCTTTCATCTTCAGTTTTTAGTATCGAGTGTAAGAGCTGTAGAGATCACATACAGAGATTATAAAAATGTTACGGAAGATGACGTTTTGAGTCCCAAAAGTAAGACCTCTGGCAGGCAAACAGGGTCAGGGCAATTAAGCTTCGAAGTTGCAAGTCCTCACAAGGTCTCTAATTACTGGATAACGACACCATCAACTGACTGACGTTCAATCAAATGAAACAAAAGTCCAGTAGCACCTTAAAGTAGCACGTTAAAGACTTTAAATGTTTATTTCAACCTTGGTCTTTATGATGCCACTGGACTTCTGCTTAATTTTGCTGTATGAGACTGAAATGTTTACCCCTTTGCAAGTAATGTTCAGTTGCAGACAAGGGTGAGTTGGTTATGTTTGATCAATCAGTCTTGGCTTCTTAACAACAGGAAGCCAGATGTAGGTCCAGGAGCAGTTACACAGTTAGGAAGGATAGGACAGTCACGAGGGTTGCGTGTAACATGTAATGAGACCCTAATAGTTTTGCCATCTCTCCGAGTCAGCTGGTTATCACAAATGTTGTGATCAGGGTAATAGGGGACTATAGCCCATCTGCTGTTGTTTTGTAATTATTGTAAAGAGAGTGAGTAATTGCTCCATCTTTAGTTACTGTGCTGGGCTGTTCGGCACAAATCTATGGACCTTTTTGCTGTGAATAAGGCACATAAGCCAACTTCAGAGGACGGCGGAAGACAGGAGGGCCTGGCGGGAGATGATCCATGGGGTCGCGAAGAGTCGGACTCGACAACAACAACAACAACAAGGCACATATTACTGAAAAAGTGGCTGTTTTTTCGAATATAGCCACTGAGACTTGATCCAGGATGGTGAAGGAATTTTGTTACCCGAACATATACAAATACGATAAATTATTTGTTTTAATCACTATAATGAAAGAGGTCAGTTGACTGTATAATAGAGAAAATTGATTTATATTATTTCTGATAAGTCACAGAGAAGGCGTCAATTTGGTGTAGTGGTTAAGAGTGGTGGACTCTAATCTGGAGGACTGGGTTTGATTCCCTACTTCTACACATGCAGCTGCTGGGTGACCTTGGGTCAGTCACAAGTTCTCTCAGAGCTGTTCTCTCAAGACCAGTTCTCTCAGAGCTCTCTCAGCCTCATCCTACCTCACAGGGTGTCCGTTGTGGGGAGAGCAGAGGTCATTTCGGGGGGGATCGCGGGGGATCGCAGTTCCCCCGGGTGAGGTACAGGGGGCAGGGCACATGATGAAGCCCCGCCCCCTGCCGCCCCGCTTCCGGCCCTCATTCAGCCAGGAGGAGGCAGGAGAAAAGGGAGGGTAAGTTGCTTCCTCCCTGCCTCTCCCCACCCCTGCCTGCCTGGGGCTAGGCAGGGCCTTCGCGGGGCTTCCTCGCACTCCCGCTGGCCTTGCAGGTCCACCGCTGGGCCCCTCATGGGGCTCAGCAGTGGAGCTGCAAGGCCGGCAGCGGCGGCCGGGACCGTTGGGGGTGGTGTGTGTGGCCTTATGACACACTTCCGGTGATGTCAGGGGATGTGGCCTTATTGACACACTTCCGATGATGTCAGGGTGTGTGGCATATGCTAATGCTAATGAGTTCCCCTAGCTCTTTTTCTACGAAACGACCCCTGGGGGAGAGGAAGGGGATTGTTAGCCACTCTGAGTGAAGGGCAAGGTATAAATCCAATCTCTCCTTCTCTTCCTCTCTCTTCTCTTCCTCAGAAAAGGATCGGCTTATTGACCTTTCTGACCACATGGCATTCACGGGAAGGTGAGAATACTTGGCAGTCTTGAGGAGTTTCAAGAATGTGTCTGCTCTTGTCTCCTTTGGAATGCGTATTCTCAAGCTGTGCCACCCTAGTCCTCCCCAAATGTGGAACAGATATAGGCGTGTGTGTTGGGTGGTGGTGGTGGAGTTGGATTGGTCTAAGGGGAAGGCAACACAGCAGAGAAAGTAAGTCTCTACAAACATACTGTGTAGATCTGTGGGAGGGAGCCAAGAAGAACACCTGCACGTGAGACGTTGTTGTCCTGTTGGCTTTGGGGGCTGTGCAGAGATGATCGTTTCTCTGGAAAAACAGGAGTGCATTGCCCACTTTCTGGGCCCAGGATCAGACCTCCTGAACAGAGCTTTGTGGTTTGAGGGCGTACAATACAGCAACTTTGCTGCAATGAAACAATATCAGTTCAGTGCCTGGATGGGAACGACATGTGCATTGTTTTCGAGTCGTATGCAAGTTGGGCAGGATGTGAACGGAATAAATAGTTCACTGAGCAAATGGAACGGTGGGATGCAGGAAATCTCCTTGAGTGCATGCATGTGTGTGGTATCGGAATTCCTAATTTCAGGCCCTCCTCCTCCTTGTGGTCCTAGAGAATTCAATGGAGATGTTGACTTGTATCCTTCCACTATTCAGCCAAGTCTGAAGCCAAATTTTAAGGTTGCCTGGCAGCTGGCCAGGAGGGTTGGGGGAATGCAGCATTGTAGGAGTTTGGATTTATTTTATTTTTTTTTAAAGGCAGCCTCATGTACTTACTATTAGTGCCAATGGGTAGCGCTAGGAATCTCTAGTAACACTATGGTCAAATCATAGCATTTCTGGCAAAACCTAGAACTAATCTGGGAGTGACAAAGGGCAGGTCCAGGAATCAAAGCTCTATGGTAAAATGGCGGGCAATGGGGCCTGGGTGCAGCAGGCAGGGATACCCTGCCCCCGTCAAGGACTTGGCAGCAGAATTGGTGAAGCTGTTAATTTTACTAGACCAATGTCAATCAGCCCCTGGTGCAGTTCAGTTTTACTTCTAAGGGAAATGTTGACTTCTTGCTTTTTTAGACGACTGCATTTATAGAGGAAGGGTCAGGACTTGCAAGATAAGTGGCCCTGTCCAGCATTTAGGGCTTCCCTTCTGTGGAGCACGTGATCTTCAATGATCAGGCGTTTTGATTCTAGGTGGGCCTGGGAGGTGGTCAGTGAACTAAAAGGTCTCTCAGGACTATGTGGCTTGTGTTCTTGGCCTATCATGCCTGCCTGAATTCAGTGTTTGCCTAAAAGGGTGAAGATTCCAGATCATAGTTGATTTGTTAGGTTTACTGTGGCGCTAAGAACATGGGAAGCCTTTGAAATAAGGGGGATTTAGAACCCTGCAAATTCCTGGCAAGTGGTAGGAGCGTTGGGGGAGGGCACAGCATCATAGGATTTTTGTTGTTGTTAAAAACACATCCTTGTGTACATACTGGAATTTGGTACAGAAAGTGACAAAGGGTAGTTGTAGGAATCACTGGAAGCTCTATGGTTTTACCATAGAGTTTCTGACAATTCCTAGAGCTACCCATTGTCACTTCCTGTATCAACTTCTGGTAAGTACACAAGGATGCTTTTTTAAAAAAAGTTCTCCTGCTGCCACTCTGAGTAGTGGCAGTCAATGGGACCTGGTTGTGAGGGATCCCCCACTTCTGCTGTGGGCTTGGCAGCCCGAGTAATACAGACAGCAGTAAAGTATGGCAGATCAGCATCATTTCCTTCACACTGAATGGAGTAGATAATGGTGAGATGCTTGACAGAGGCAAAGCTCTCCAGAGGAAAAGGCAGTAACCTGCGGGGTGTGTGTGATGTGGGTGGATAATTGGAATAAATGAAGACAGAAGACATAATTGAGGATCATTGCGTTTAGGATAAGAGGGAAGCCACTGCAGGGAACAGATGGAGAGGGGGGTAGAAGCTAATGTGAAATGGGAGATTTGGGCAGGGGAAGGACACCAAACTGCAAGTACTAGTGGCCTAAGGAGTAACACTAAGGATAAAGTAGAAGTCTCAGAAACCAAGAGGAAGAAGATTCTTTGGTTGAGAAAATGAGGGTTGCAGGGTACAGCTCATCTAAGACAGCTTGTAGACATTTGCCTCAACAGCATAGCACTCATTGTGGCAGTGCGGTGCATGTGTGTGTGTGTGTTTGTGTGTGTGTGTGTGAGAGAGTAGTAGTAGTAGTAAGTAAGTTTATTGTATATGGCCGTTGGCCGTTACAATATAAAATATAAATACAAAATATAAATTTAGGGTTCAAAAGTACTGTTCTAAACACGAAGCCTTCAGAATAAGACTGTATAGCATTTGAACAAATAAAACAATCAAAGTTTTAAAATCATAAAAGCTATGCTGCTAGTTTTGTAGCTCTGGGAAACAACCTTGGATCTAATTTTTCTGGTGTGTGTGAGAGAGAGTATAGATGTAACATTTCCAGGAATTTTGTGTGTGTGTTTATTTATAAATTAGATTTATGAATCACCAAATCCCTGATTACTCAGGACTCTGGATGATGAACAACAAATCACTAAAACATCAGACAATAAAACACAATAATTCAGTTTAGATTAAAACAGTTCTCAGATGGCGTTTACATAAGCTGACTGGGAAAGCAAACAAAGTAGAAAAAGATATTGCCAAGTTCTCTTTGATGGCCAAGGACTTGGGCCTTGCCTTCCTGAAACAGGGCTCTTTTCGTAGCAGGAGCTCCTTTGCATATTAGGCCACACACCCCTAGTGTAGCCAATCCTCCAAGAGCTTACAGAACTCTTCTTACTGCAAAGGAGCTCCTGCTACAAAAAGAGCCCTGAATCAAGCTGGGTATAGTCCACCAGCAATGTGAAGCAGTCCACTAAAAAAACTCCTATTTATGGTACAAAGACTGGAGAGTTCTGGCAGGTTATATGCAACTAGAAATAATGCCCGTTGCGGAAATAAATACAACGGGATCTAGAAAGAGGCTCTGGGAGAGTGCTCTGGCTTTGGGCAAACAGTGTCAGTTTCCTGTGGCGACCTCAGCAGGGTTTAATGACAGAGTCCACTGTTTTCTCCAGAGGGACTGATCTCTGCTACCTGAAGAGCATTTGTATGTTTGAGTTATCTGTAGCCCTCACCTGGAGAGTGGTAACCATTGTTACCCATTCTCCTCTCCCCTATGAGGTATGTTATGCAACTGAAAATCCCAACTGCCTTGCGGGGGGGGGGAGTTTGAGGTGTGGAATGGACTGAAGTCCAATCAGCTTCCATATGCAAAAGACCAGGTTGTCGCAGCAGTTGTGGTGTGGGCGGGACCCGGGCTTTGCCTTCTGATTGGTGGCGATATATGCTGAGGAGCAGTGCCATCAGCCATACACTAAGGGAGTGCATTTTAGAATTAGAACTTTGGCACCCACTATTCAATTATATATAAGGAGAGATTTGATTGGGCATCAGTTGTCAAGGCCTGTCCCAAATGATTTGACAGAACAGAACCTCTGAAGGTATCTGAAATAACCTGTGGCCACACTAAAGTAGCTGAATATGGTCATGTCCAGATGCCATCATTTTGTTGTAATAGTTCCTTTTATGCTTGAACAATATGTAAGTAAGAATATAAGTAAAGAGAAATGGGTTCTTTGGCAAAAAAAACCACTATAAGCTGATTGACATGTCAGTTTTCAGACCATGCGCCACCCCGCAGGAGGGGCAGGGGGCATTGCAGGAGATGGAAAAAGAATTGGGACAGGTTGGTGGCCGTGGCCATCCTCAACCAAACCTGGCAGAACATCAGTGCTTTGCAGGCCCTGTTAGGGTTGCCAAGTCTGGGTTGGAAAATACCTGGAGAATTTGGGGGTGGAGCCAGGAGAGGGTGTGGTTTGGGGAGGGGAGGGGCCTGGGCATAGTACAATGCCATAGAGTCCACCCTTTAAAGCAGCCATTTTGTCCAGGGGAGCTGATTTCTGTCAGCTGGGGATCAGTGGTAAAAGCGGGAGATCCCCAGGCCCCACCTGGAGGCTGGCAACCCTAGGCCTTGTGGAACTGCATCAAGTCCTGCAGCGCCTAAGTGTCCCTTGGCAGAGAGTTCCACCAGGATTTTCATTTTATTTTTAAAATTGAAATTGGACTCCCCCCCCCCAGAAAAATGCTTTTCGAGGGAAAAAACTATGTAAAGATAGATTTTAATTGAAATACATTATAGCTCTACTATATCTTGTAATGGAATAGGGATTATCAAAATGACAGTCTTGTAAAAAAGTTTGGGGGCACTTCCCTGGTTCCCACAGTGCCCTTCAGGAAAGTAGGAAGAGATTGGATTTATAACCCACCCTTCACTACCGGAAGGAGTCTCAAAGTGGCTTACAATCCCTCCCCCTCCCCCTCCCCACAACAGACGCCCTGTGAGGCAGGTGGGACTGAGAGAGGTCTCCCAAGAACTGTCCTCGTGAGAACAGCTCTGAAAGAATTTATGACTGACCCACGGTCACACCAGCAGCTGCTTGTGGAGGAGTGGGGAATCAAACCCGGTGTAACAGGCCTGATTCACCCCCCAGCCAAAGTAATCCTGGGGTTACTCTGGCCTAGCCTAGAATAACCCCGGAGGGGTTACTCTGGCCTAGCCCGGAGTAACTCTGGGGTTACTCTAGCTGGCCCAGATTAACCCCCCCCAGGCCAGATTAACCCCCCAGGCCTGCTTTCTGAGGCTGCTGTCCTGTCTCCCTTTTAAATTACTTCTTATCCCCCAGCACCAGCTCACCCAGCTTTCTGGTCTTTCCAGGCATGCCTTAGGCCGGCCACTGAGCCCCGCCCCTGTATAAGGCCATGTGGCTAGAGTTCATTGCTCTCTTTCCAAGACAGAGTCTCTTCCTCCAAGAGCTGAGCTGCCTTTCCAACGGAGAGCTGTTTTTCCTACTAAGAGTGATACTTCCCCAATCACCAGAGAGAACCACCTTCCACCTACCTTCATCCCTGTGTACTGCTGTTTTGGAAGGTGCTGTCTGGACAACTGGACTAGGTATGCATAAACCTGGCAGGGGTTAGTCTGGATTAACCCCCGGGGTTACTCTGGCCTGGCCCGACAGGGGTTACTCCAGGCTAGGCCAGAGTAACCCCTCCGGGGTTATTCTAGGCTAGGCCAGAGTAACCCCAGGGTGAATCCAGCCTGTTACACTGGTTCTCCCAGATTAGAGTCTGTCCTCCTAACCACTGCGCTGGCTCCCAATTTGCCTCTGGGCTCTATTCAGGGTTCTAGTCTGGACCGTTAAAGCCCTGTATGGCTTGGGACCAGCATATTTTAAGGGCCATCTTACTCCCATATGAACCTTCCCAACCACTCCAGTCCTCTTCAGAGACCCTGTGTCAGATGCCCCCTCCATTGGAGGCTAGAGAGGTGGCAGCTCAAGAAAGGGTCTTCACAGTCATGGCACCAAAACTTTGAAACTCTCCAGGGAGATTCATCCGTCTGCCGGTATTTTGGTCATTGTCAAGTGGGTGACGACATCTTTGTTTTGCCTGAAGTTCCCTCACTAACTCTTACTACCCTTCCTCCCTGTTTGTGTTTTTATACACGTTTATATGTTGTATTTAATTGTTTTAAATATTGTATGTGTGTGTGTGCGTTTGTAATTATTATTATTCATTTGATTTATTAATCGTCCCATCCCAGTTTGCACAGGGCTCTGGGCGATGTACAGCAGAGGCACAAAGCCATAAAACTTTGCGCACGCATTTAAATGCCGTTTAAATAATGACCGATTTCCCACAAGCAGCTGTGCCGCCTTCGCTCTTCTTTTCCCCCAATTGTTTCCATCAATTTCCCACTATTTGCTGCGCGGCTGCATCTTGACCCGCAGCATCCCGCGATTTTCCCCACGTCTTCTTGATCTCAAAAAACAAGGATCACGAAGAGGCGGGGGAAATCGGGGAATGCAGCGGGTCAAAATGTGGCCGCGCAGCAAATAGTGGGAAATTGACGAATACCATCGTGGGGGGGGGGAGGGAAGAGCGAGGGCGGCGCAGCTGCTTGTGGGAAATCAGCCAATGTTTAAATGTTTGCTACTTTGGGGACCCTGAGTTGCATGAAAAGGTGGCAGGGAAATGTTTTAAATAAAAATGAAAAAAATAAACAGGTCCCGTGGACCAGCTGTGAGGCAGTGTGGGGTGGCACCGCCACGGCAGCAGCCTTCATGTCCCAGATCAGTTGTCTAGGAAGGGGAGGAGGGAGCGCGTGGATCTTCAGTGGCAGACCCGTCAACTTTTTAGTGGGGGAAGCGAAATGAGACGGACGCAGGTGCTCCCTGCTCAGCCACCCACGCCCAGCGCAAGGAAGGCAAGTGCTTCTCAAAGTTGAGGCAGGGAGTAAAGCTTCAACTACATTTAGTAAATAACCAAACAATCACTCCTTTTCTGATATAGCTGTAAAACTAAGCTGAAAGCCTCAAAATAAATCACTGTGTAAAACTGTACAGCATGTACCTTCTAAAAATGAAACTGCGTCTGTTTCTGAGTTGTGAGTATGTATTAAGGTTGTAGCAACCAGCAAGAATGAACTTTTTATGTGGCAAACCATGATTTAAGTCAAGCCTTCCTGACTAAGTGATTTAAATCATGCTTTAAATCAATTTGATTTAAATCAAGTCCATCCTATTTAACAGCATAAAATGCATAATTTATGGCAGCATATAACATTGTACTAGGTGGCATATTTATGGAATTTAGAAGTGTAAATGCCTTTTTCCTAGAAAAATGGTGAATATACTGCCTTAGTGCACACACATTTTAGGTTTTGCCATTGGAGAGATGGGAAAAAAAGTGAAAATACAAAGCCACTTGTGTGGTACAGGAAAGAAGGTGTACTATGTGGACAGGCACAGTGTTATACAGTCACAACAGGACTAGCAGCATATGTGGATACTGAATTAAACTTTGTAATACTGAAAACACTGAACTCTTCAGCAGTATGTTATCAGCATACGCATAAATCTAAACAGTAAACATCCTTGAAAGTGTGTTTTGTATGTCTGCAGTTTGCACAGCCATTGTCTTGCTACAGAAATCTTCATTTTACACACTCTGGATTACACCAAAGCATTTCATTCGTTCTGAAAGAGGAAATATTTTATAGGCAGGTTTCTGTTTTTCAGAGCTCCACAGAATGTTCCATTTCCACAGAGGGGTTTTTCAGCTTTCCCTCCCATATATTTTGAATTAATTTATAATTTAGATTTATAGACCGCCCTTCCCTGAATACACAGGGCTCAGGGTGGTGGACAACATTAAAAACATTCATAAATGAATAAAGCAATTCCAACAGTTTAAATAAAATATGACTAAAACATTCTCAGATGACGCTAAGACATCAGAATTTCAAATTGTATCACTGTCTTGCGGGGGAGGTAGAGAGGAAGCAGAGGGGGGAGATGTTATTCAGCAGAGAGTTCCACCAGGTTGAGAAGGTCCTGGCTCTAGTCAAGGAGAGCCGAACGTTTTTTGGGCTGGGAATCACCAGTAGGTTGTTCTCTGTAGAGTGAAGAAGAAGAAGAAGAAGAAGAAGAAGAAGAAGAAGAGATTGGATTTATACCCTGCCCTTCACTACCCAAAGGTGTCTCGGAGCGGCCTACAAACTCCTCTCCCTTCCCCTCCCCACAACAGACACCCTGTGAGGTAGGTGGGGCTGAGAGAGCTCTTTCCAGAATTGTCCTTGAGAGAACAGCTCTGACAGAACTATGGCTTGCCCAAGGTCATCCAGCTAGGTGCAAGTGGAGGAGTGGGGAATCAAACCCGGTTCTCCCAGATTAGAGTCCTCCCCGCACTTAACCAGGACACCAAAGTGGCTCTTTGGGGGACGTACCAGAGGAGGTGGTCCCAAAGATACATGGGTCCCAGACCACTTAGGGCAGGGGTGGCCAAACTGCGGCTCGGGAGCCACATGCGGCTCTTTCACACATATTGTGCGGCTCCTGGCAGGGCAGCTGGGGAAGCGAAGGGGAGGCGTGCTTTTTCTCCCTCCCTCCCATATATTTGCTTTCTACGTTTCTCTCTCTCTCTCTTTCCACTTCTTTCCTTCTTTCTTTCCACCTCTCTCTCTTTCTCTCTCTCTCTTAGACAAATAAATATCATTAGCAAACAAATAAATATCATTGGAGAAATAAATATCCATTATCATTATCGGTTTTTACCCCTTTTGTTTTTATTTTTGGCAGTCTCGTTTAACGTTAAGAAAAAGCAAGCGTGCATATTTTACAAATAAAAACGTGCGTAATATTCGTGTCTTGCAGCTCTCAAACATCTGACGTTTATTCTATGTGGCTCTTACACTGAGCAGGTTTGGCCTTGAACTTAGGCTTAGGGCCTTGAACTTGACTGAGTACTCCACTGGGAGACAGTGCCGCTGACGGAGCTCTGGTTGAATATGTGCTGTCCGTGATGCTCCAGTTACGACCCGCACTGCCGCCTTCTGGACCAGCTGGAGTTTCCAGGTCAGTTTCAAGGGCAGCCCAGCATAGAGTGATTTACAGTAGTCCACCCTGGAGGTGACCGTTGCATGGATTACTGTGGCTAGGTCAGGGCGAGACGGGAAGGGGGCCAGTTACCTCACTCAACTCCCACTCCCAAACAGCCACGGGGGGCCTGTTTCCCCTGCTATGGCGCTCTGTGTGTATTGACTGCAGTTTATGATGCCCCACAGTGGGACAAAAAGGGCCCGTGCAGCTGTTTCGGCTCAGGAAAACAGCACGGAAAGGAAGGCCGAAGCTCCTCCTTCACTGTGCAGTACTTCTAAGTCAAACTCAACCCTGGATAGCTTGGGAGCTTCCGTTTCCTAAGGTTAAGGGAGACTGCAATTTGGGTCAGGGGATTTCTGACCCAATTTATGCCACGTTAACGTTCTGGTTTGGCCCTAAGCTTCCCAAATGACTATAGAGTTACTAAAAACCACTCTTGCAGAGTAGCATCCATTATTTTTTTTTTGCTTTTTGTCTTTTCCTTGTCATGGATACGTTCAGCTGGTCAGTCAGGGAGGCAAACCTGACTAATAAACATTAGGGAACCCACCTTGTGTCTAGGGGCCCTTTGAAGTATAGTAGTTTCACTATCCCTATCTTGGTGAATGATCAGGCTTTTGAAGTTCCAGTTCCAGCCGGGAATGAATTTAATATGAAGCTTAAACCCTGAGGGGGGTCAGGGAGGGATGGGCAGGTTGAGATTTTTTATTACTGCCATTAGCAGATGTTGCCATGGGTATTGAGTCAGATGCCTGAAAGGCAAGTTTCCCATTTTATTCAAAAAAATCAGAGTCTGGAATGGGTGATAATCATTTCAATTTAGGTTTGGGAAGGACAGCGCACCACACACCTCTAGGGCAGAGTCGGAATTCTTATCCCTGCCTTATTAGCCTAATAAAGGAACTCTCATAAAGAGAGATTTCTGCTCCGAAAACGTGTGGCAAAGGGGCACTGTCTCAGCTTGCTTCCCAGCTCATCAGTCGTCAGTTATGAATCCTTGTGGACTAGAAGTCTCCACTGTTATCTGCTAAGGGAGTTTGTGGTGAAGCCTGTAGAAACAACTGGCTGAGACTCTGGGATATCATGGGATAAAACTCCTTTGAGAACATAGCTCTCAGCAAGCGGAACATTCACAGTCCAGCCTCTGTGAGCAAAGGAGAAGTCAGTTTGGCTGGGAAGGAATAAAACCTCACACACATTCAGGGGATAGGAATAGCTGACTGAGCTAAGCAAGAGGGGATTAAGGAACGCATAGCTTCTCTGCCCTCCTGGTCACTGCGGCAGGAGCTTGGAGGAAGGAGAGCGGCAGAGGAGGCAGTGGTCTGAGAAGGAAATCCAAAGGGTGGGGGAAAGTAAGGCCAACAGGAAAAGCTGGGCAAAGGAGTGGCCCCAAAGAGGCAATGGCTGCGTGCAACGCTGAGGAAGTTCCAATTTTGAAACGTTGTTATATAATCCGGAGACGACGTTGATGATGTACCTATGCACAAGGATTTTTCTTATGATTTATTAATGATGTTGTAGTGCTATGGATTGTAATACACCGGAAGCTTTTTCTTTGCAAGTCTGGGTGACTGCTTGATTTGTGGGTCAGACTCTCACGACTGTTGACTTTACACTTATTTTCTGATTGGGTCGTGTTTGTCCATATTTATCGTCCTACCATTGTTCCCGAGCCCCTTAAGCAGTGGACTTGAAAAGTGGAATGGTGTCCTAAAAGGCAAATCAGTTGTCATTCCAATTTCTCCAGTGGTTCGTTGTGGTACATTCCTTACTTCTGGGATAAGCTCCTCCTCTTCCCTCAGGGTCGGCTCCAAGCTTTGATCCAGGTGGGGAAGGGGCTTATCCCCTTACAGGCTGCCCAGTTCCCTTGCCGGCTCTGCTTCCAGCAGGACGTGCTCCGGCGGCGCTGAATAGCGCACATTTAGAAAAAAGAAGAAAGAAGAGAAGACGAGGCGGCTGACTTTTACAGCTGGACGGCGCAAAGGGGCTCCTTTCCGACGAAGGGTCTTGACCCACAGGAGAGCCAGCAGCCTGAAGAGCATGTCTCCGCTGGCCTTACCCGTCCCGGGGGGGCGGGGGGGCCTGCTCCGGAAGCCAGGGAGTGCGGAGACGAGGAGACGCGGAGTGCGGAGATGAGGAGCTGGAACTAGAGATGGGAGCTTACTCCATCATGCGGCACACTCGGGTCTCGAACTGCTGAACTGCTGAACTGCTGAACTGCTGAACTGCTGAACTGCTGAACTGCTGAACTGCTGAACTACCGACCTTCCACAGCCTGCAGTTCAGTGTCTTAACCACTTGAGCCACCGCAGCTCCTGCCAACCTAGCAGTTCGAAAGCAAGAAATGGCAAGTAGATAAATAGGTACCACTTCGGTAGGAAGGGAACAGCGTTCCGTGCGCCTTGGTGTTTAGTCATGCCGGCCACATGACCACAGAAACGTCTTCGGACAGCGCTGGCTCTTCGGCTTTGAAACGGAGATGATGTAATGTATTCAGATGCTGCCATGAATGCATTAAGATGTATGTAAAACATCTCATAGGGAAGCTATGTTAAGCTTCGTCTTGGCCAGGGATTCAAGCCAAGACAAATGCGACCAATCACATTCAAGCAGGCTACAAGCGGGAATGTTTGTGATTGGCCTTTATGCGATCAACCTGATAGGTTGTTATCTGTAAAGTAGGAGTGGCTATATTAGCCGGGAATGTTTAAATACCGAGCAGTTTCAATGGGCAAACTGTTCGGGCTATCAGATGTTGTACCGTGTTGGAGAAGTGATCGTGAAGAAGAATAAACTTGAGTCTTTGCTGAAATCACTCTCTGACTCTTTGTTAAGCTCAGGACTTAACAGATGAGCACCGCGACCCTAGAGTCGGATTCGACTGGCTTTCGAGCAAGGGAACCTTTACCTTTATTAAGCATTACAGGGTGGATAAATTGGCATCAGCTGAGGCGGCCTTTGGTCGTAGGGTGCTTCAACACACTCTGTAAAGGGGGGAGAGGCAGATTGAGCATTTGCTTCTGTACTTCCCAGAAGTAAGGAATGTACCACGATGAAACACTGGAGAACACTGGAGAACAGAAGGTTTCTTTCACTTACCGTGAATCTTCCTTTCTCTGTGGTTCTGGAGTGGTGCTTTCCTGCCCACCCGTTTTTTGGGTGCTCCCCCTTGGTTCAAAAGTGTGGGGAAGCAGGGATAGTTTCAGATGGGAGCTTGTTTCTAGTTTGGAGTTCAGGTCCCTAATCTGTACCCAGTTTGTTATGTTGGTTAGTCTCTCTATGTTTGGTGAGATTATTCTTTCTTCCAGTTCCTTTTCGGCGGGGTTTCTAGCGGGCTTAACTACGACTGAGCAGCCTGCAAGGGGATGGGCCCCTCCCCCGCCTGGATCGGAGCTTGGGGCCGACCCTGAAGAAGGAAGAGGGGCTTGTCCCAGAAGTAAGGAATGTACCACTCCAGAACCACAGAGAAAGGAAAATTCACGGTAAGTGAAAGAAACCTTCCGATCTCAATCTCTGTAGCAGAAACTGCCCTACGGTATGCTGCTAAGCTTCTAATGGATCCCGGGCATCTCCCAGTTGTAGGACATACCACTGGGTGGCATTTCCCTTGATCACTGAGATACTGGAATGAAATCTGGCATGGGGATTTGCAGTACACTCAAACACCTGTTTTCTGTGGGAGAAGAGTTTCCCTGGCCCTCGACCTCCTTCTGGCTGAAACCAAGGAATTGGATCTCTGCCTTCTCAAGCAGCCCCTCTCATTCTTTAGCAGACTGGCGGGAGGGGGGTCAAAGACGAGGGCCCTAACTGTTACCCTAAAGCATAATGCCCAGCTGGGCTCCATCACACTGAGGTGAAGACAACAGTAGAAGATTGATGAGGAAGGCCTGTTCGGTGGTAAGACTAATGGCACACTGGAGAGGGTACAGAAGTTAAAAGAAGCATACTCCTTGGGTATCTTCTTCTGCCATCTATATTCTTTGGGTGTCTTCTTCTGCCACTCAAAAGCAGAAGCTGTGGTTTGTGTCTTCTGACCAGACTTGACCATTCCACTCTGCCTAAGAACGGTCTTCATTACACAGCTTCTACCTTGCTATACTGTGCAAATTTTTGTCTTTTTCCAAGCCTCATTTTATTTGCAGCTGTTTTAAGACATCTAGGGTGCCTAAGTGGTGTCTTTGACTCCGACCTACTAGTCTCCTCCCAAGTTGTCCTGTGCCTTTATCACCACCTGCTAGCATTCACTGCCGTGACGCTGGGGTGTGCAATAGAATTTGTCTTACTTCTCTTCCCCAGAGTATACTGGGTAGACATATATGACAATCTTCTTCGTGGTCTCTGTGCATCACACCCTTGGGATACACTGCGCCTGCGCTGAACCTTCTCGGTACCGATAGCTAGCAAAAAGAGATTTTCGCGCCTCTCCCAGGTCACGCGCCGACCCCACTGCGCATGACCAAGGAGGGGCACGCAGATCCCGCCAGTTCTCTTCTGACCGCCGCGCTGGTAGGACGCCTTCTGCCTCGGTCTGCTAAGTACCAAACTTTTTTTGCTAAACTTGCGTTTAGTTAGTTTCTCTTTCTTTATTTTTGTAGTTAGCATTTTTCTTTCGGTGTTTGTTCTTTATTTACGTTCCCCTCCCGCTGGCCTATGGCCCCGCGGTGGGGTTGTTTCAAACGGTGTAGGACTTGCGGCCTTAAAATATCCCCCACCGACGGGCACGCGCTTTGCCTCGTTTGCTTAGGGGAGTCGCACTGTGTCTCTAAGTGCAGACATTGCCGAAAGTTTTCGAACCAGACGAGAAAAAACAGAGCAGCTCGTCTACACTTGGCCCTGATGAAGAAGGCACTATCTCCACAGTCCTCTTCACCGTTGGACACGTCCGGGCACGCCTCGATGTCCACCTTGGCTGCGGACACTTGTCCTCCCGTTCCGGGATCATCGACGTCGACGGTCGCAATCGATGCTTCGGCACCGAAACGATCGACGCCGATAAAGGACCACCCCGTACCTTCCAAGATCCGGAAGCAGGGGTCATCCGTTGCCGTACCTTCCAAGATCCGGAAGCAGGGCAAAGACTCACAGCAGTCGAAGAAACCTAAAACGGACAAACCCAAAGTCCATAAGGTTTCGGCTAGTCAGGGTCGAGATCCCACGCAAGAACCTCACCCGATCGGTTCGGATCTCGACATCGACCTTACTCAACAGACAAATCAGTCGCAATCTGATATGTCGAGCCGTCAATCCTCTCATGCCTCCCCAGAACGTGGAGTCGAGGATCGGCACCGACCAACATCTCCTCCCCTGACTTGGGATGAGAGGCAATGGCATTATTTGTACGGGAATCGATACCCATACCCTTGGGCACTCCCGATACCACCCCCACCTGAATGGGATCGTCAGTCGGTGTCATCCCGCATTTCGCGCTTTCAAGATCGACCATCGGTATCGAAGCAGTCGATACCGACGCATCCACCAGACCCGGTTGTGCCCCCGATTAACACACCGGCACCGTCTCAACCTGAATTACTCGAATCATCTCCAGAACCATCCAATGTATCCTCCGATTCAGATGGCTTTTCTGAACATATCGAGGATGTAGATGCACAGCCCACCTCGCAAGATGTGGAAGCGGATTTACCTATTTCTCCATCAGAGGATGTTAAGTCTTATGGAGATTTTATTCAACGCATGGCATTAGATCTATCTATGACTCCTACTCTCGTTGCCAGTTTTGTGGATGATAACGTTTTTGACATTATGCACTCTAACACTTCGCCCTCCGTGGCTCTACCAATGACAAAAGTTCTCTTGCAAACTACCAAGGACTTTTGGACTCGTCCAGCCTCCATTAATGTCTCTAATAAGCGTCTGGATCACATGTACAAGGTCCAGGAATCAGGGGCTGAGTTTTTATACACACACCCAAAGCCCAATTCTTTGGTCGTCTCCTCATCCACAAAAGGAAAAGCGAGTCACTCTACTCCCTCAGAAAAAGAAGGGAAAAAGTTGGATTCGGTTGGTAGAAAATTCTACACTGTCGGTGCAATGGGCATTAAAACGGCGAACTATGCCGCCTGCATGGGCCGTTATCAATTCAATTTATGGAAGCGTTTGAATGATTTCCTCCCGCACGTGCCCAAAGAGTGCCAACCTCAGATTAAAAGGATTCAGAATGAAGGGATGGTCTTGGCTAGACACCAAATTAGTGCTGCCAAGCATTCCCTGGAATCCGCTAGTAAGACTCTAGCAACCTCTGTAGCGTTACGCAGACATGCCTGGCTCCGCTCTTCATCATTGCCATATGACACCAGATCCTCGGTGGAAGACCTTCCCTTTGAAGGTTCTGGATTGTTTAGCTCCACCACTGACACGGTTCTGCAGGAAATGGATAAGAGTATCAAGACGTCCAAGAGTTTGGGGATCTCCCCCACGACCAAATACTCGAAATCCAAGCAGTGGCCTAGGCAACCTTGGTCGACCAGGCAACCGTACAACAAATCACCTACGGATCAATGGCAAAGACCTCCCTCCTCTCAGTCACGGTCTTTTCCCCCGAAAAATAAGGGACAATCGTCCGGTGCCTATAAGTCGAAATTCCCTAAGAATCCCAAACAGGGACTTTGACTTCAACCTTACTGCTCAGACTCGCCTTGCACCCTTCCTGCACGCATGGCTCGCCATTTCTACGGACAAATGGGTGCACTCTATAATAAGAGATGGCTATCTCATAGAGTTTTCTCTGACTCCCAGAATCTCCCGTTTCATCAGAACCCCGGCGTCTCCTGCCCTGCTACAGGAGGTACAATCGCTGACACAAAAAAACGCTATAGAGAAAGTCCCGATGGCGGATTGTTGCCGCGGGATTTATTCCAAATATTTCACAGTCCCCAAGAAGGACGGAGGACTTCGTCCAATCATGGACCTCCGTTTTCTCAATCGGTTCATCATTTACAGAAAGTTTCGCATGACCACGTTGCAAAGCATTTTACCACTCCTGTCTCCAGGGACTTGGATGGTCACTTTAGATCTCAAAGACGCTTATTTTCACGTCTCCATCCATCCTCGTCACAGAAAGTTCCTCAGATTCGCAGTCGGGGAGGACCATTACCAATTCAAAGCCCTTCCATTCGGGCTCTCTACCGCCCCCAGGGTTTTTACGAAGGTAATGGTGGTTGTCGTCGCTCATCTTCGCCTTCAGGGCATTCAGATCTTTCCGTATATAGACGACTGGTTGATGGTGGCAGATTCAAGAGAATGTCTCCTTCAGCACATCACCATCACATTGTCGGTCCTATCCTCCCTTGGAATTCTGGTGAATTTACAGAAATCCATGCTGCAACCTGCAACTCGCGTGCAGTTCATAGGAGCTGTCATAGACTCCCTAGCCACTCGGGCGTACCTTCCTCGCCAACGGGCAGATACCATTCGTCTGGAAATTCAACGTTTGTTCCAGTCCAACGTGACATCAGCGGTCCACATTCAGCGGACCTTGGGTCTCATGGCAGCCACCACTTCCGTGATCGAATATGCACGCCTTCGCATGCGCCCGTTGCAGCTGTGGTTTCTAAAGAAATTTCGCCCTTCCATCCATCCTCCGAGCCTTCAACTGGTAGTGCCTCCGCAGGTCCTCGTCTCCCTGCAGTGGTGGCTCGTGGACACCAATCTGTTGGCGGGTGCACCGTTCCAACCGATCGTTCCCGTAATGTCCATCACCACAGATGCCTCCCTGTGGGGTTGGGGTGCTCATACAGACGACACTTGTGTGGGTGCTCCATGGCAACCCCTTTGGAAGAGTCATCATATCAACTATCTGGAACTGCTGGCCGTAAAGTTTGCCCTAAGATCCCTACTCAGACAGGTTGTAGGGAAGGATGTGTTGATTTTTACGGACAACACAACTGCGATGGCTTATATCAATCGCCAGGGCGGGACCGTGTCCAGGTCCCTTTGCAGGCTAGCTATGGACATATGGGAAGAGTGCCTTCATTGGAACATCACTCTCCAAGCTGCCCATCTGCCAGGAACTTTGAACCAACAAGCGGATTTCCTGAGCAGAGGGGGAGCATCGGACCACGAATGGGAGTTGAACTCAAAGTATCTCCTTCCTCTTTTTCAACATCTGGGACATCCCCACATCGATGTTTTTGCAACTCGATTGAACAAGAAGTGTCCCAGGTTTTGCTCCAGAGCGGGGTTGGACCCTCTGTCAATGGGGGACGGTCTGTTGATGTCGTGGGCTCACGACTTTCTATACCTATTTCCTCCGATTCCGCTGCTCCACAGGGTGCTTGTGAAAATACAACAGGACAAGCCCCATTGTCTCCTGGTAGCCCCCTGGTGGCCTCGGCAGGTGTGGTTTCCGACACTGCTGCGGTTAGCCAAGGGATCCTTCGTACACTTCCCGCAGGAGTTGGATCTCCTCCAAGCTCAGGAAGGCCAGGTCCTTCACTACGATCCTCTGAGTCTCAAGTTGACTCTATGGGAAATACGCTTTCAGTGATGGATGACCGTATCAATGAGGTCCTGTTGAATTGTCGTAAACTGTCTACTAGGACGTCTTACGCAAAGAAGTGGGATTTATTCCTACAGTACTTGAGTTCTTCCAATTTACCTCCTCCGCCAGTGGATTTGAGGTCTATTTTTGCGTTTATTTTGTCCAGAATGGACTTGGGACTCAGTTTTTCTTCAGTTAAGGTGTATTTAGCTGCGGTGTCAGCTTTTCATCCATCTATTGATGGGTTTTCAGTTTTCTCGCATCCTCAGACGAAACAGTTTTGTAAAGGTCTTATTCGCCTGTACCCTCCCCGTCGTTCTCCGACTCCGGCCTGGGATTTGGCTTTAGTTTTGCGGTTTTTGATGGGAAAACCCTTCGAACCACTGGCCACTTGCTCTCTAAAGTTGTTATCGCTCAAGACTGCGTTTCTGGTGGCCATTACTTCTGCTCGTCGAGTCAGTGAGTTGTCCGCTTTAAGGTGTGATCCACCATACTTGATTTTTTCCCCTCATGGGGTGTCGTTGTCTTTGGACATCTCCTTCTTACCGAAAGTCGTTTCGGAGTTTCATCTACGTTCAGATATAGTTTTGCCGTCATTTTTCCCGTCTCCTGCCAATGAAGAGGAGCGGAAATTGCACTCTCTGGATGTTAAGAGGGCGTTGCTGTTCTATTTGGGCAGGACCAAGTCTTTTCGTCAGTCTCCAGCCTTGTTTGTTGCTCACAGTATGCCCTCCCTAGGGAAGAAGATCTCTTCCCAGACGCTGTCCAGGTGGATTGTGGAAGTAATCAAGCTATGTTACGCTTTGGCTAAGAGACCTCTTCCAGGTCAACTTCGCGCCCACTCTACAAGGGCGGTGGCGGCTTCCACAGCTTTCCTGAGAGGGATGCCATTGGAGGACATCTGCAACGCTGCGACTTGGGCTACTCCGCTCACCTTCGTGAAGCATTATGCCCTTGATGTCCGGTCTACTCGTCGTGTGGCGTTGGGTCGGTCTATTTTGCAGACGGCGCAGGTGTAGGGCCTCGGCCCCTCCTCCAGGTAAGAGTTATTGCTTGCTATTCTCCCAAGGGTGTGATGCACAGAGACCACGAAGAAGATAGACAGGTTGCTTACCTGTAACTGGTGATCTTCGAGTGGTCATCTGTGCATTCACACCACCCGCCCTCCTTCCCCTCTGCTCTCGGCCCTTCATCTTGTTTCTTTGAAGGCTGTTGGGCGGCGGTCAGAAGGAACTGGCGGGATCTGCGTGCCCCTCCTTGGTCATGCGCAGTGGAGCCGGCGCGTGACCTGGGAGAGGCGCGAAAATCCCTTTTTGCTAGCTATCGGTACCGAGAAGGTTCAGCGCAGGCGCAGTGTATCCCAAGGGTGTGAATGCACAGATGACCACTCGAAGATCACCAGTTACAGGTAAGCAACCTGTCTTTTTCAAGGACATGTTTAAATGTGCCTAATTTCATTCACAGTGAATATGCTAAAATGTGTTTGAGGATAATGCACAATTCAAGTGTTCAGTATCTAAGCATGCTAATAGTACTATTTTGACTTTATGAGACAAGTTCTGTTCAAGTTAGCACAGGGAATTCACTGCCACAGGAGGTGGTGCTGGCTACAAGCATGGACGGCTTCAAGAGGGAATTAGATAAGCATATGGAGCAGAGGTCCATCAGTGGCTATTAGCCACAAGGTATAGATAGGAACTCTCAGTCTGGGGCAAGTGATGCTCTGTATTCTTGGTGCTTGGGGGGACAACATTGGGAGGGCTTCTAGTGTCCTGGCCCCACTGCTGGCCCTCCTGATGGCACCTGGTATTTTTGGCCACTGTGTGACAGGGTGTTGGACTGGATGGGCCACTGGCCTGATCCAACATTGGCTTCTCTTATGTTCTCTTATGTCAAGTTGTACACTTTGCTTACTGCAAAATTTGTTTTCAGTTTTTGTTTTCTGTTCCTCTCTGATAGCAAAAATTAACATACGTGAACTGAACCAGGCAATAGTAGCACTCCTGTTCTCCTAAAGGGTCTCGAGTGTTCTACTCCTTCACCATCCTGAAGCGAGTCTTCATTATAACCTCAGTCGGGGGGAGTGGGGAGTTCCCATTGAATACATCAGACCCCAGTAGTTCAGGATGAAAACTAACTTCCAGACATCTCTTCGAACACATGGGAGCTTGGTTCCCTTCTGTTGATCCAAAAGTGTTTCACTTCACATTTCCATTTGGCTGCAACATCCCAAACGTCCGTGTTTCACTGTGAGATATGCAGACCACCAATACAAGGCACTTCCCTTCGGCCTCCAGGTGTCTTCATGATGTGTATGGGAGGGGTTGCAGCACACCTTCGCTGTCAAAGGATAACTGTCTTCCACAATAAAGGGGACTGGCTCCTCACAGCCTCCTCTTATTTTCCCCTCCTGTGCTGCACACATGCTATTGTGCTCTTCAGCAACTTCCACAGTAGGAGAAGGTTGTGTTCCATTCAGAAGGAAGCTCCCTGGTAGTTTTGCCTGGGATGTTCTCTGGAAAATATTCGTTGTAAAATCACAGCGATTCTTGAAAAAGAGAAACTGAAACAGGAGGATATCCGTGGCTACCTGTCGGGTTGCTGGATTCTATATGAATGGATTTTGATTGTCATGCAGCTGAGACGCATTGAAGTATTATATCTCAGAATTTATTGTTGGTGAGAATTTATTCTCAAAACGATTGTTTACAATTCAACACAGAGTAACTACAGAATACTGGATTGTAAAGATATCCCATAAATACTATGTTACAATTTATTATTGTGGGGATTTCAGTTAGAAAATAAGTAATAAGGTTTTATTCATTGCGCTGAGTGTTGTTCTTTTGCGGTTTAATCCAGTGCGAACCCGGTTTTGTTAACTTCATTGCCGAACAGATTTGGCAATATTCAGGGAATCCCTATTCGGCCAGCCAAATCAGACCAGAGAATCTGATTCGCCTTTTGGCATGCCCAAATAATGCAGAACAGGCATTATTCGGGTTTTTATTTGGTTCAGCCAAACCAAATGCACATCCGTAGAAATGAATGGCAAGTTATAACTACTCTCCTTTCCTTTGGGCATGCACAGTTTTTGCTATGCCTTTGAGGAGCAAGAAAAGCTAGCTGTAGACATTTCTGAACTGAAGCTCTGTGTGTGCATATAGCTGACAGGTATGAATGCACATACAAATTGCAGGCCACTCCGCCTTACGTCTGTCCCAGGCAAATTAGTAGAAACTGTAATCAAAGATAGAATTGTTAGTCACATAGAGGGACAAAACCTGCTAAGGGAAAACCAGCTTGGCTTCTGCAAAGGGAAGTCCTGCCTCACCAACCTTTTGGAGTTCTTTGAGAAAGTGAATAAGCATGTAGACAACGGTGACTCAGTAGACATTATATACCTGGACTTTCAAAAGGCTTTTGACAAAGTACCTAATCAAAGAGTCCTGAGTAGACTTAGCAGTCATGGGATAAGAGGACAGGAAGCAAAGAGTAGGAATCAATGGACAGTTCTCACAGTGGAGGGAAGTAAGCAGTGGGGTCCCACAAGGATCGGTATTGGGGCTGGTACTGTTTAGTTTATTCATAAATGATCTGGAACTAGGGGTGAGTAGTGTAGTGGCCAAGTTTGCAGATGACACAAAATTATTCAGGATGTGTCAGGACCCACAGCAACAACGAAGCACACACTTCTAGAAAGGTTTTACTTTTATTGATGTCATGCCTGCCCCTGCTGATGCCATGCCTGCCCTTGCTGATGTCCCTGAGGAGGCACCTGCCAGCCAAGAGCCTGTGGACTTACAGGCTCCTGAGGACAGTACTGCAGCAGAAAGGCAAAGACTGGATCCTGTAGCTGAAAGCTATCTAAGTGGTGAGGAGGATAGAGCCTCCCAGGGAACACCTGCAAGGGATCAGTCTCTGCTGCAGCCCAGTAATTCATCATCAGACTCGCCTCCACCTGTAACCAGGCTCAGGAATGTAAGAAGACAACAGCTGAGAGAGCAAAGGCAGAATGCACGCATGCGTGCCAGAAGATCTCTTAGCCCTGATTACTGACAGGATCCTGTCCTCACTCCTGGCTAGCTAATGAGTTGATTAGCTAGCACTGTATATATGCAAGTCTGTTGCCAGCAGTCATTTGTGCTGGCAAACGTCGTTTGTTCAGGACCTGAATCCTTGCATCTCTGCTCCAGACCTTGTGGAATTCTTCTCGGCTTGATCCTCGGCTTTTGACCTTTGGCTTTGTTGACCCTGCGTTCATCTCTGACTCCTCTGGTATTGTTGTGATTTATGGACTTGAAACTTTGGTATGTCTGACCCTGCTTTTGGACTGTGATTTAAACCTGCTTGAACCTTGCTACCTGATTTGCCCGGCTTGACCTCGGACTGTTCCTGGACTTTTGCTTGCTTGTGTCACGCCCCCTGGTCCTGCCGTGACAGATTGCCAGCACCCACAACGCTCACACATCCCCACCATGGAAGACGGAGCAACCGGAGGTGTGGACCCCTGGCCTTGAAAGATACCTGTTGTTGCAGAGGGGCAATTAAGCGCAAGGAAAGGAATGCGCATGAAAGGGAAACATATGAAACTCTTGGGAGCTTGCTGACAGGATGTTGAAAACCAAGGTTGACTGTGAAGCGCTCCAAGAGGAACTCCACAAACTGGGTGAGTGGGTGACAACGTGGCAAACAAAGTTCAGTGTTGGTAAGCGTGCGGTGATGCACATTGGGACAAAAAATTCCAATGTCAAGTATAGACTAATGGGGTTTGAACTTGCTGAGGCTGAGAGAGAAAAAGACCTTGGGGTCGTAGTGGATCGTTCAATGAAAGTATTCACCCAGCGTGCTGCAGCAGTGAAAAAGGAAAACTCCGTGTTAGGGTTTATTAGGAAAGGGATTGAAAATAAAAAGGCCGATATTTTAATGCCCCTTTATAGATCTATGGTGCGGCCTCATTTGGAATACTGTGTACAGTTCTGGTCACCGTATCTCCAAAAGCACATTGCAGAGCTGGGAAAAGTACAGAGGATGATTAGAGGGTTGGAGCACCATTCCTATGAGGAAAGGACATGATAAGAGGTTTATGAAATCATGCATGGGGTGGAGAGAGTTGACAGAAATAATATTTTTTCTCCCTCTCCCAAAATTCTAGAACTCAAGGGCATCCAATGAAACTGATAGGTGCAGCAGGTTCAGGACAGAGAAAAGGAAATACTACTTAACACAGAGAGTGAATGTGGAATTCACTGCCAGAGGATGTAGTGATGGCCACAGGCATAGACAGCTTTAAAAGGGGATTAGATAGATTCATAGAGGATAACGACGCAGCGACGCAGCACGGTCAGAGCCAATAAGGACAGAGACCAGTGCTGCGACCGTTGCAGAGCCGCGCACCATGAAGGTCCGTCCAGAAGGTGTCGCTACCGGAAGATCCCGCCGAGACACCATCGACTTGAGGAAGAACCCACCATAATAACACACCCTGCTCGGGTGCCTGGTAGGCTTTCGTTTCTCCCCTGTACTGTGTGGCCCTAGTTAGATACGTTAAATACTTCTCTGTAAACCGCTCCGAGCCTTCGGGAAGGAGCGGTATATAAGCTGAATGAAATAAATAAAGAATAAATAAAGTCTGTCAATGGCTACTAGCCATGGTGGCTGAGGGGAACCTCCGTATTCAGAGGTGTTAATCCAGAGCTAGGAAGCAACATCGGGGGAAGGCCTCGGCCTCATTGCCCTGTTGTTGGCCCTCCAGAGGAACTGGTTGAGGCCACTGTGTGAGACAGGATGCTGGACTAGGTGGACCATTGGCCTGACCCAGCAGGGCTCTTCTTATTCTCTTATCAGAGGAATAGCTCAGCCTTTATGCCCTGTTGTTGGCCATCCAGAGGAACTTGAAGAAAATCAAGGGAAGCTACCTGTTTTTTCCCCCTGCATTACAGGGTGGAGTATACACCTGCATTCTAGTGCACTATAGAGGGGCAGCCAGTTTCATTCTGTGTTCACTGGAGCTTTTAAATCCATTTCAAGGGTAGCATCAGATAGAGCTAGAACTCACCGGTAGGAGGATCAGGGGGCAGAAGGAACAGCCTTGCCTGATGCTGCAATGGCATGTCTGGCTGATAATCCAAAAGTGACATCAGTCGCACAATACTCTAGGAATCTATAGTTGTTAACCTAGAGATCAGGAGGATTCCTAGAGTGTTGCGGAGTGCAGTCCACAGCAATAAACCATTTAGGCAACAAAAGCATGTATGATTGTGGCAAGATCCTTGCTGCTCAGGCAGGGGTAGATTGGGTGTACCAGAAGTAATGGACAAGCCACACCCCCACGCCATTCACCTTGTAATTTGAGAATCCTTACAAAAACCTGAGGTGTTCCTGAACTTTCCCCAAGTTAATTAAGAAAAACCAAAGCCGGGGGAGCTTGTCTTAAGCCTTTCTTCCTGGTCCTTTGCATAAAGGCAATCTACTCTTACAAAGGAATGGTGGGACTGACTGTACAAGGAATCAGGAGAGACCATCTAGGCTTCATCCGTAATGCTTTGACTCAGAAAAATGATTTCCTGTTGGGCCAGTTCTTTTATAACCAGAAGGCATAGGAAACTGCAGGTCTGGCGTGCCCTAGCAGGAAATGATGTCCTTGGGCGTGCTCAAGAGTATTTGTGTTTTTCAGAAGGGAAGGCAGCGTGGTGCGGCTCGATGCTGTCAGATCTTGGAAGCGAAGGAGGATCAGTATTTGGATGGGTTGCCAGGTCTGTTGGAAACACTGGCAGTGGGATGTGCTGGAAGCGGGAAGTGACATCGTGCAATGTGCCTACATCACTCAGAGGCAATGATCTGGTTTTCAGGCAAAACTCTATGGTAAAATCAGCCTCGGACCATAGAATGTTGCCCAAAGCCCAGAGCATCCTCCCCTCCCCAACGTCACCATCCCGCCTATGTCACTTCCGGGTGATGTAGGCATGCCGCGTTTAGTTCCAGCGACGTCACTGTTGGGGGGGAGGGATTTCTTCTGAAATAAATAGCCTATGGACAATTAAAAACAATGAAACAAACCACAATTGAAGTAAACAAAACATGTGCAAAACATACATGCAGTTAAAACACCTGCACAGGGAGGACGGTCAGTGAAGGGAATGCCAAATGAAATATATACCGCCTGCATCAGATGGTGTAAAAGGTAAAGGTTCCCTTGTTCGAAAGCCAGTCGAATCAGACTCTAGGGTTGCGGTGCTCATCTCCGTTTCAAAGCCAAAGAGCCAGCGCTGTCCGAAGACGTTTCCGTGGTCATGTGGCCGGCATGACTAAACACCAAGGCGCACGGAACGCTGTTACCTTCCCACTGGAGTGGTACTCCATCATGAGGGTGGCACGAGGGTCTTGAACTGCCAAACTACTCCATCACGAGGGTGGCACGAGGGTCTCGAACTGCCAAACTCAGCATCTTAACCTCTGAGTAACTGTGGCCCTGTACACTGTACACCTCATGAAACCTTCAGGGGGTATATCAGGGCCTCTGCACTGTACTGGAACATTAGTAGAGAAGGCACATCACAAAACCGGGAGACATAATTTAGTGAAATGTTTTGCAAATTACTTATTCTCCTTCCAGACACTCATCAATTCCCGTATCAAGCTGAGTGTCATGGATGGGAGATCACTACTATAAAATGTTCTCCAGATACCACTACATGTATGCACAGTTTTCCCCATGTTCGGGAAACAGTTGTTACTACAGTCAGGGCTATATATAACTGTGGTCATCTTCAGGGGGCCTTTTTTGAAGTCCCCTCACCATCTGAGTGGAGCTGCAGTGGCTCAAGTCGTTAAGATGCTGAACTGCAGGCTGTGGAAGGTTGGTAGTTCAGCAGTTCGAGACCCAAGTGTGCCGCATGACTGAGTGAGCTTCCGTCTCTAGTTCCAGCTCTTGCCAACCTAGCAGTTCGAAAGCAAGAAATGGCAAGTAGATAAATAGGTACCACTTTGGTGGGAAGGTAACAGCGTTAAATGCACCTCGACATTTAGTCATGCCGGCCACATGACCACGGAAATGTCTTCAGACAGCGCTGGCTCTTTGGCTTTGAAACGGAGATGAGCACCGCAACCCTAGAGTCAGATTCGACCAGCCTTCGAGCAAGGGAAACCTTTACCTTTACTTTTACCTGACAGTGTGGATCCTAACAGGCCAGGCAGAAGAAGTGCTTATGACATCATCTGGTCTGTTTATGGGCCGTGTTGACGTTGCCGTGATGGATATGGACAGGATTCTGGGATCTGCGAAGGCCCCCACAGCTACACTCCACCCCTGCCCACCCCGGCTGCTAAATCCAATCGTTTAAAGAACATAACAACATAAGAACATAAGAACATAAGAGATGCCAATGTTGGATCAGGCCAAAGGCTCATCCAGTCCAACACTGTATCACACAGTGGCCAGAAATTCCAGGTGCCATCAGGAGGTCCACCAGTGGGGCCAGGACATTAGAAGCCCTCCCACTGTTGACCCCCCATATTGACTTACACTGTGTAGTCTGCATTGACTTTCGGGGGAAAGGGGGACTATAAATAACGTAAATATATGGACCTTGTTCTAAAACCATTCTCAGAAATGTCTGTGTCTTTTTTCTTTTTTGGCCATCAAGTTACAGCTGATGTATGGCGACCCCCGTAGGGTTTTCAAGGCAAGAGACCTTCAGAGGTGCTTTGCCATGGCCTCCCTTTGTATTCCTTGGAGGTCTCCCAACCAAAAACTGACCAGGGCTGACCCTGCTTAGGTTTTGAGATCTGATGAGATTTGGGCTATCCTGGGCTATCCAGGTCAGTCTTACCAGCAGCATTTCAGTGTTTCTAGAGACATTGTGAACATCATAGAATCATAGGATGTTAGAGTTGGAAGGGGCCTTGCAGGTCATCTAGTCCAACCCCCTGCACTCTGCAGGAGCATAGCCGAAAGATAGCCCTACATACCTACAACATACCCGAAAGATGGCCGTCCAGCCTCTGCTTGGAAATGTCCAGCGAAGGAGCATCCACCACCTCCCGAGGCAGACTGTTCCACTGCTCAATCACCCTTACAGTGAGGAAGTTTCTCCTGATTTTTAGCTGGTAACGACTCCCTTGTAATTTCCACCCATTAGATCTAGTCTTGCAATCCGGAGCAAGAGAGAATAGATCTGCTCCATCTTCTACATGACAGCCCTTCAAATACTTGAAGACTGCAATCGTGTCCCCTCTAAGCCTTCTCTTTCCCAGGCTAAACAGACCCAACTCTTTCAGCCTTTCCTCGTAAGAATCATAGAATGTTAGAGTTGGAAGGGACCTTGCAGGTCATCTAGTCCAACCCCCTGCACTCTGCAGGAGCATAGCCGAAAGTTAGCCCGACAACATGCCCCACAACATCGGTGTGTGTGAATTTTAAAAGATTTGTTATTACAAGAATGAGGAACAAAACGATGAACTGAGGAATAATCCCCAGGATCATATTTCCCAAGTTACTTCATCACAGGTTCAGACTCTGGGAGGTGTCTCTATTTCATTTCTTTTATTTTCAGCCCCAAAGAGAGTTTGAGCATTCGTTCGCTTCTTGTGTTCTCCCTCACCCTGTCTGTGGTCCCTAGTACTTCTGCCAGCAGGGGGTGGGGGTGGGGTGGGGATAATGAATGGAAATAGGAAATAGTTAAAAGCTGCACATCTCCACCCAGAGGTGGGTCTTGCTTGAGTCAGAAAGAGTATAAGAAAGCGTGGAAGTTTCAGCTGGTGAACAGCGAACCTTAAAGCAGGACGGCTGGAGCGTTTCTACCTGGCAGGGATCGCCTCTTCCTCGGGACTGGAAATATTTTCCTTGCACAGGATGTCTGAGAACAAGAGGAAGGGGAGAGGAAGGGGGAAAAAGAACAAAGAAAGGGGAACAAAGGACAAAGCACCGGACCCCAACGAAGGTACTTTAAAGTTTTAGTACATTTTATTGCGTCGTCAAAGCTCCCAACGAGAGAGAGCGCTGGCTGAGCCGATGCAGGTGTACGAAAGGAGAGGCTTTTCCCATCTCGTTCAGTGTTGCCTTATCACATCTTTTTATGTTGCTGAATGGCTTAAAAAATAACGGTGTGAATATCAGCCAAAATCAAGAGTGCGTACTGTCTGGGAATATTCACAATCACGACCAATATAAAGTCTTCCAAAGGTGCCACCCTACAAATGGGTAAGATCGGCAGCTGCCCATTCATGCGCATTCTCAGGGGTGGCCCCCACCTTATGCCATGACCCGATCAATGCTCCCTCTAAGCTGTGGAGTCTTGTGAGAAAAAAAATCCTACTTTGTGAGCTGCAGTGCTGGCATTAAGGTTGTGAGCGAGGGATTTGGCTGCTGCATAAAGTAGTTTGCTCTGGAGCCCTCCTTCCTGAGCGAAGGCAAAAACGGGTGAGCCGGAGGCTAAAAAAACTGTGAGCTGGCTCACACTATCTCAGCTTAGAGGGAACACTGGACCCAACTGAGGAGGACGGGAAGGCCCACAGACTTCTGCCATCCTGCAGAATGTGCAAAACCGTCATGTTCAAGTGGGTATTTTTTAAAAAAAGAGGTTGGAACTGTAGTAGAATGAACAACCCAGGAGGGTGCCTTTTATAATGGAATAGGACTGTAGTTGAGCGTGATGCTTATTGTGGGCAGCACCTACTTTCACCGTGTTGTCTGTCTTGCAATCCACTTTCTGTATTGTTTATAATATACCTGCCTTAGATAGTTTGTAGCTTTCATTCCTGTCTGATCTTGTGATCGCAGTCCTATTGTGTTGTTCATTGAGTCTTCGCGACAAAGGGAACGATGAGTAACGTAAATAAATAAAGGGATGAGAAGCTGAGCCGAGGCTCCTGCAGCTGGACTTTTTTCTTGCATCGGCAGACTTTTCCCCTCGAAAGAGATAAACTGTAACAGGGCAAGCGTGACCTGTTTCTGACAGCAGTCTTGTGAACGTGGTTGCCATTTGTGACTTGTGAACAAAGAGCGTGCGCAGGGCCCTTCTGTTCTCTTCGGTGTGATGCTGCCGCAAAGTGCCTTTGATCTGCTTGAGTTATTTGACTGGGCTTGGCTTGTTAGAAGTGGATTGCCAGTTAGAAGTGGATTGCCGGTTAATGACTGTACAGGTAAGAGGCTACTGCATTGCCTGTGATTATAGTCAGTGTCCCTGGGAGAACTCTTGAACACTTTTAATGCGCACAGCCATCAGAACAAGGCCGCAGGTTCAAGAACGGCAGCTTACTTCAGAGAGATATTTTTACTGATGCTGATCTAGCAGTTCTGTCTCACACGAGCACATGTTTGTGTAATGATTCTTCCAAGTCACTCCTTATCTGGTAACTTAGTGAAGGGGCTGGAGGGGTATCCAGGTAGTGGGTACATTGGCATCTTGCCTAGGGTTGCCAACTCCGGCTTGGGAAATTCCTGAAGATTTGAAGGTGGAGCTTGGGGGATTTGGGGGAGGCGCGGGAGCTCAGCCGGGTGTGTCTGTGTGTGTGATGATGCCACAGAGTCCACACTCTAGGGGAGCTGATCAGTGTTCCCTCTAAGCTGTGGAGTCCTGTGAGCAAAAATTCTACTTTGTGAGCTACCGGCATTAAAGTTGTGAGCGAGTGATTGGGCTACTGCATCAATTAGTTTGCTCTGGAGCCCCATCCTTCCTGAGCTAAGACAGAAATCTGTGAGCTGGAGGCTAAAAAACCTGTGAGCTAGCTCACACCAACTCAGCTTAGAGGGAATACTGGAGCTGATCGCTGGAGATCAGTTGTGATTCTGGGTCGGGTTGGGGATCCTTATCTGGCCTTCCCTCCAAGGAACTACGCATATAAGATCCCCTCCCCACAATTTCCTCTGAGGAAAGATTTGCTGAGAACTAATGCCTGTTCCAAGGTCACCCTGGGGCAGAGCTGGGACCCGAACCCAGGTGTCGATGGGTCTAACCACAACACCTGAGTCACTGAACAGCACTGGCTGTTCTAAGAAGCCTCCAGGAGTCAGGCATTTGAATGTCTCACGGAAGCTGTCCTCCCCGCCTGGTTCTCTCTGTCAGAAAGAGAAAAGAGGGGCCCCCAAGGGCATATACGCGGGAGCGCTTAGATTGACACCTGCCTGTAGAGTCCTGCTTTTGTTTTATTGGCAGTGAATATTACTGATGACGAATAGAGATGTGTCATGCAAGCGTTCCTCACCACCACCACCCCGGGAGTGGGAAGTGGTGTGTGTTTAAACATGTGGCGCTCCCTCCCAGCTAACTACGTTCATTCTGCGAGTTCCTGCGTTAGATGGGTTTAATTTGAGGTGATTTAAATCACCGGGAAGGAAAGCCAGTTGAAATCACTGAGATTTAAGTTTAAAAATGCCCGTTATTATCTCGATGCTTCCTAAAGAAAAGTACACGTTACAACTGTGTTACCGCTGCAGCCGTGACGTGATTCTGTAGACAGACGGAGTCAGGAATGAACGCTACCCGGAACGGTTTCATTCCACGGTTCCTTTCAGTTTGAGTCCGACCTCCTCCTTTGCGCGATGACTCTATATAATTATGGAGCCCTGCCCTGCCTTGCCCCCTTCCTGTCCCTCACAAAATTAATTTATCTCGACCAGTAGTCATTGGGTGGATCTGGAGGAAACAGTCATCCTTCCGTACGGCAGATGGCTCTTGTGTTGACTTGCTACTTCCTGGCCGGGTCACCCAGTATCAAGCTGTGACATAATTTATTATTTAAGTTTATTTTAACCATTGTTAATCCTGCATCTCTAGCCAATTAGAGCCCTCAAGGGGTCAGATTGTAAAAAAAAGAAAAGACAATCACATTTAAATACAATAGCAGCCAACAGCAACCAGCGCACACAAGACAAAGGAAGAACTCCTCTTTTCATACCCCATCCCACGCGTGCCCCAGGGCCTGTAGCCAATCTGGGTGCCAGGTTCGGCGGCTCAAGCCCACCTTCCAATCAGGAGATGTTGACACATCAAAGAGCAAGTGTGTTTCCTTCTCAGTTGGGAAGGGATGCTATTTATCCTGGGAGAGCACCTTCTCCCCTTCTTCCCATCCACAGAAATGCCAGAGTCCATAATTGTCACACAGCATCTCTTGCCCTCCCCCTCTCCGTCCATCACAATGGTTTAGCGTGGTCATTCACAATAAATTAGAGCTGCCTGTCCTTCTGCTGCGGTTTTACCATAGTATTTAAGGTGATTGCTGTAGCTACCTAATGCCACTTCCAGGTTTTCACAGAAGTGATGTCGTGGGACAGGTGCTATAGCCCTCTCCATGTCCCTGGACTCCCCGTCCCCCAAACCCCCACTGGTTGCCGGAAACGACCTGATTAATGACCAACACTCCCAATAGTGTCCTGTTTGACTATGGCCCCGGCCACACGGCCAGGAAAATGCGGGGGGTGGGGAAGCGTGGCTGTTTGCCCCGGGGCAAACTAATGCGCGACTGCGAGATCAGACATCCGATTGAGGTCCCGTCGAGGTCCCATGGCCAGGGGGGAGGTGCCGATCACACCACAGGCAAAGAAGCGGGGTGGCGTGGCAAACGGGGTTGTTGTTTTTTTGTTTTACTTTTTTAAACTGAAGTGTGCGCATGCTCCGTTGGGTGCTTGTGCGCATCCGTGGAGCCTTGGGGAAAAAAAATGACCTGTTTGCGAGGGGACATGGGCGGGCGCTGGATGCCACCGGAAACGCGATCAGACGCCCGCCCTTGCCCCGCGGTTTCTGGAAACTAGTACCTCCAAGGTTCTAGTTTTTTGCCACGCATCTTCGGAGGGAAGCCTCGGTTGAGCCACGGGAGCTCTACATTTCCCAGATGTGGCGGTGAGATCGCGCCCGGAAAATCCGCCTATCTTCTGTCTCTCTAGCATGGCTACTGTTCCGTGTGACCGCAGCCTATGTAAGCCAACACCTTTAATGTCAAAGGTGATGGGTTACATAAGAACATAAGAGAAGCCAATGTTGGATCAGGCCAGTGGCCCATCTAGTCCAACACTCTGTCACACAGTGGCCAAAAATACCAGGTGCCATTATGAGGTCCAGCAATGGGGCCAGGACACTAGAAGCCCTCCCTCTGTTGCCCCCGTATGGCTTGGTTGGTTCGCTAACTTCAGACAATATGGATCAGGGTGGGCAGCTATCTGGCAAAGTGTGCGTGCACACGAAAGCTCACACCTTGAATAAAACTTTGTTGGTCTTTTTAGGAACAGCTAAAAAAAACCATGCCAATGAGTCTGTGTGTCTGCCAGTTCCCAGGTGTGCATCAGCCTGATCCAAATCAGCTCCCTCGCTGTTTTGCTGCCTTTCCCTGCATCCAAATCCAACTTTCAGGCAATATGAACCAGGATGCTGTGTGGGGACGCTCAGGTTTTTGGGGTCTTGGTAGGCTGGTTACCTTTGTCGCCACCTCCTTCACATCTGCTGCTGTTGGATGAATCTGTTGTAAGTGCAATTGATCTGCTTAAAAGTGATATTTAAGACAAGGCTTTACTCATTTAGCATGTGCAGTATGAAAAATTTAATGTCATGCAATCTGCAGAATTAGATAATGACATCTCCTATTAAGAGATGTGAAGGCATGGGGGAAAAGACTGGGAAAAGTAGGGATGGGTAACAAACCTGGGATAGCCTGGTTGGTTTGTTTTTTTATAATGGAAAAATTGGGAAATTTAGGGGAGCACTGGGGGGGGGCACCTCTTTTAGAAAGAGTGAAATGCCTTTCAGGACGAGGGTTTACTCAATGTTAAGCAAGACATGGCCCTGCCACACAGTGGGGGGCGAGCACGGGCAAAGTGCGGCTTTTGAAAGCCGCACCAAAAGAGACACGCAGTGGCGGGATCACATAGATCCCCTGAGCCGCCGCGCAGTTCCTCCCTGGCATGCTCAGATGCCGGGGGGGCGGCGGGGAAAGCCACTGAAGGAAGAGCGCGGCAGCTGAACTGCGCATGTATGCGCATGCGCAGTTCGGCCAGAAGCCTGGATTGCTTTGGACGATGGGTGCGCCGGCGATCCCACGGCCGCGCTTGATGTGGCGTTCCAGATAAGTCCTCCTCTGTAGGTGGTTCTTTTTTGCAGTGGGTTTTC
Organism: Gekko japonicus; assembly: GCF_001447785.1. Taxonomy (NCBI): domain Eukaryota; kingdom Metazoa; phylum Chordata; class Lepidosauria; order Squamata; family Gekkonidae; genus Gekko; species Gekko japonicus. The sequence goes on from NW_015171557.1 coordinate 131,249, forward strand.
CGGCTTTAGGGACGGATTGGGGACGGGTGCGTGCCATTTCCCAGATGTTGCGGTGAGATCGCACCCGTTTGCTGTGCCCCTGATCCGTCCCTCTCCCGGGCCAAAACTTTCCGTGTGACTGGGACCAGTGTCTCTACAGCATTAGATAAGGATAAATTCCTGTGTACAGTGTAGAACTATACAGTGTATTTTTTCCCCAAGGATGTGGCTGTTGTTTAGGTGTGAATAATTTTGGCAGCCAGTAATACGCTATAATGTGTTTTATGATAATTCATTATTAAAGAGTTCAGTGGTTTCAGTTTTAGTTCTGTAAAGTTTTTAATACACATTTGTTGTTGTTGTTGTTCAGTCGCACAGTCGAGTCCGACTCTTCGCGACCCCATGGACAATCTCCCGCCAGGCTCTCCTGTCTTCCGCCGTCCTCCGAAGTTGGCTCAATTTCATGTTCGTTGCATCGCTGACACTGTCTAACCATCTCATCCTTTGCCGTCCCCGTCTTCTTTGACCTTCAATCTTTCCCAGCATCAGGGTCTTTTCCAGTGAGTGCTCCCTTCTCATTTGGTGGCCAAAGTATTTGAGCTTCAGTTTCATTATCTGGCCTTCCAGGGAACAGTCAGGGTTGATTTCTTTGAGGATTGACTGATTTGTTCTTCTTGCAGTCCAAGGGACTCTCAAGAGTCTCCTCCAGCACCATAGTTCAAAAGAATCTATTCTTCGGCGCTCGGCCTTCCTTATAGTCCAACTCTCACAGCCATACATGACTACTGGGAATACCATTGCTTTGACCATGCGGACTTTTGTTGGCAGGGTGATGTCTCTACTTTTTATCATGCTGTTTAGGTTCGCCATCGCTTTCCTCCCAAGGAGCAGGCGTCTTTTAATTTCATGGCTGCAGTCACAGTCTGCGGTGATCTGGGATCCCAGGAACGTGAAGTCTGTCACTACTTCCACGACTTCCCCTTCTATTTGCCAAGGAGTGATGGGGCCGGATGCCATGATCTTAGTTTTTTTGATGTTGAGCTTCAAGCCCACTTTTGCGCTCTCCTCTTTTACTCTGAGCAAGAGGCTCTTTAGATCCTTTTCACTTTCAGCCATTAGAGTGGTATCATCTGCAT